>NC_086445.1:1035310865-1035610865 GCF_028390025.1 Pseudophryne corroboree
ACTGAATATATTTATTTGAAAAAATATCATATTTAACTATATTGTTATGACAGCAATATATTTAACATTTTCCTATTGAATTATTTTAAACAATAACCAAAATCAAATGTTCGTAATTTTTATCCATCATTAATATAAACACTGTCAGATTAGGATGGCAATAGTATTTCCACATCTTCTTCAGAAACTGTGTATATTTACCAAAATATAGTACAATAATAAAATTATACAATACTAATAAAACTGTGTAATATCTCTCAATGTTTGGGTATTAAAGTTGACAGATTTTTACCCTTAATGTAAACTAAAAAAAAATTACTCTTAGATTAACAAATATGAAAAAAAATTTTTTTTTTGTTTTTATATTATTATATAGAAAACACGTAAAAAAAATTCCTTTTTTAAATTTTTTTATTGAATCATCATTGTTTGTGCACACAGTGTATGACTATTTTTTTTTCAATACAGGAAAAGAAACTTGATCCACAATGAATCCACAACAAAGAATATGAAAACCATCTTGATCCTACATAACATAATCTGATGCGGTGATATTATTCTTATTAATCTTTATTATAGAAACATATACAATATATTTTTTTCAAGATTTATTTATAAATCTATTACCAGTTATAATATGTTAACCTGTTCAAAGTTCACCCTTTAGAAAATAAAAGTTTTATTCATTGAAAATACTATGTTAGCTTATTGTTTTTATTATTATTCCTCATACTTACAGCACCCTAAAACTTAAATGACGCAATATGTGGGAAATACATACGCGTGTATGTCTTTGAGGGAAACATGGGAAATGATGATAGCGTCAATTGGCTAGATGGTTTACGCCATCAAAGAACCATATATATTTGCTAATCTGATCCCATCCTTACCTTCATAATTTTAATTTCCAATTCCAATTTTTTATATATCAATATTAAAAATTTACTATTTTGCGAGTTTGGAAGCAAATTTGTGTAATGTGTACATTAAACACACAAATATGTTCCGATTGGTAATCTATTCAAATATTATTGCAAATACAATTAGAATATATAAATAGTGGGAGCGCAGAATGAATCCAATATATTATTTTATTTAAAATATTAATATGTCATCCACATAAAAATGCAGTACATGAACTAGCCTAAGAAAAAACAATTGATATTATATAAATGTAAACGAGACTGCCATATCTCCTGAACAAATATGAATAAAAATCCTTTAATAAACCCTAGTTAGGGCTGCATTAATGCTTCATGAAAATCAGCCGTGCGTCCACGAGCTGAAATGATTGTAAAAAGGAGACTGCTAAAAAGTGCCTCTGTTATAAGTCACTGTCCTCCTTATACACAATAGAATCTCATTGGTAGAGAGTGTCCCAGTACTGGACTTGCGGACAACCGTGCTGTAGTATTATGTGGCAAATGGATAGTGATGGTCAAATTCTATTTGTGGTATATCACCTGATGTAGAAGCCTCTCCGTCAAAGGCGCTGTACTGAGCCGGGTTTGCTGGGGCTCTGTGCAGTGAACGTACAGCTGGTCTCGTCACCGGTGTACCATCCAGATGAACACGGTAGTTTAATTCTGCTGAAGGATGCTGTACCAGTCTGGATATGCAACAGTGTAAAAATACTGGAGCAGCAGATTCTCCGTCCGCTGGTGGAAAAATCTGTATTAATTGCGGCTACGGTCCACTGGATGCATGCGGGTCACAGGGTGTTAAGAGAATATAGCAGTCCAAATGAGGTACTTCAAAGGAGTACCTTAACGCGTTTCTCGTCCCACAACGCTGGCCGTTTCATCAGAAGGAAATGAATTTTATTTCATTTCAAAGGTACTCCTTTGAAGGACCTCATTTGGACTGCTATATTCTCCTGACACCCTGTGAGCCGCATGCATCGAGTGGACCGTAGCCGCAATTAATACGGATTTTTACACCAGCGGACGGAGAATCTGCTGCTCCAGTATTTTTACACTGTTGCATATCCAGACTGGTACAGCATCCTTCAGCAGAATTAAACTACCGTGTTCATCTGGATGGTACACCGGTGACGAGACCAGCTGTACGTTCACTGCACAGAGCCCCAGCAAACCCGGCTCAGTACAGCGCCTTTGACGGAGAGGCTTCTACATCAGGTGATATACCACAAATAGAATTTGACCATCACTATCCATTTGCCACAGAATACTACAGCACGGTTGTCCGCAAGTCCAGTACTGGGACACTCTCTACCAATGAGATTCTATTGTGTATAAGGAGGACAGTGACTTATAACAGAGGCACTTTTTAGCAGTCTCCTTTTTACAATCATTTCAGCTCGTGGACGCACGGCTGATTTTCATGAAGCATTAATGCAGCCCTAACTAGGGTTTATTAAAGGTTTTTTATTCATATTTGTTCAGGAGATATGGCAGTCTCGTTTACATTTATATAATATCAATTGTTTTTTCTGAGGCTAGTTCATGTACTGCATTTTTATGTGGATGACATATTAATATTTTAAATAAAACAATATATTGGATTCATTCTGCGCTCCCACTCTTTCTTTTTTCACACTCACTTTGATCCATTGTTGGGGCAGCCCGCCCACAACTGGTGAGCAGCCGCCTGAATCCAACTACATATAGTGTGTGTATTTTAGAGCGCAAATCTTTTGTATATATTTTTTGAATATATAAATGCATTGTTAAGCAAATGCAAATTATTAACAATACAAAACTTGCAATAATTTTTTTGGGATATTATTAGAATATAAATTATATATATATGCATGAACAATCACTGTAATATGGAATATGTGTCTGTACATATATTTTCTCTATTTTTATCTTGAACATATTAGTATGTGAACCCCACCAACATGAACAAACCAAAACAAAACAAAATAAATTTAGAACATTTTCAGGAATGCACGACTTGAAGTATCTCAGAAAGTATATTCCTATTATCGATTTGTCTTTTCAAACAGGACACATGGATGACTCTGTATCCCTCTGTCTTCAGTTCCTTCACCCTGGCTCGCAAGACCGTTTGTGACATATCTAAAAATGAAGTAAAACAGGTAAGTTCTTGAAAGTTAATTTCCATACTTTTGTCCACCTTATCTTTAACTGTAGTCTTCATTTTAAAAGAAATGCAAGGTTTAAAGGTAACAACCCTAATTATAATAAAATATTACAATATATATTTCTCATTGTGACTCTAGATCAGTAGTGCACCGAAGATTTTTCCATCATTTGTATTAGCAATGGTTAAGTTAAAGATATACAAGCACTATAGTAATGGGTTCCATCATAAATTATGTTTCACGGCACAGACAAAATTATCATGTCCAAACAACCCCAAAATATTGCAAAAATCACCATTCAATGGAAGCACTACTGACTAATAAAATACATTCTGAAAGAATGCATTTCTTGGACAAAGCAATGCCGTATGTCTGAGTTTAATTTATTAGTCTGCGGTGCCGATGTTTGATGTATGTATATATATATATATATATATATATATATATATATATATATATAGTGTCAGTTTGTACTGTGCTCCAAACAATAAATACAATATGCTGCAGTGACCTCCTCGTCAGCTTGGCATAAGATGACTATGTAGATGAAAGGTAATCGGCTGCACTCACACTGCCGTATTCAATGATGCAAAAAGTGTCCCTTTATTGCCTACATGTTTTGTTAAAAATCCCCTTCTTCAGGGACAGATTTCTGTCCAAATAACTTGAAAATATCTACATATATTTAAAAGTTTATTATATCCTGTTTAACACTCTTCTTCCTTATGTCTTTACTCTTTTTTTATTTGTTTTCCTTTTATATTTCAGGCAACTTTGTCTACATGTGTGTTTCCAGAGCTCTGGTCCTCTACATAAAACAAAGATATTTGTATGCTACATGCCAGCATTTTGCTTATACTCCACTCTTGTGATGTCTAAACTTGTAGCCTATAACACTCTGCTAAGACTGTATCCAAAGTAAATCAAATGATGTTTTTTTTTTGAAAAATTTACAAACCATACACAAAATTACAATAGAAAATCAATGTAGGATTAACTTAGTTTCCTATTGAGTTTGGTGATTCAAACTCACAATTTGAATAAGAAGCCTATGGCTAAAACTAATTAAAAATAATAAATGTTAGTGTTATATGTAGGATTTTTTAAGTGCAGGATGATGATCGTTGAGTAGGGCACATTTGTTATCTTGAGGAAACACATTTTTTATGTTACGTTTTTCAAAAAAAGCATAGCACATATGTCTCACCATATTTAGTTATCTGATAATGCAATCTATATACATTTATTAATTACCTTTAATATTTAAGCTTCATCCTCATCGTTAGCTTCCTGTCTCTTCCAATGTTGAATTTGAATATTTGCACGCTCTAATCTGACTCGAAGATCCATATTCTCATCATAGCTTGAGCTAGGTCGATAAGCCAATTGCAATCTTGAATGCACTTCTGATGCTACAGCTATGCTTCTCAAATTTGTGTTTTCAGGGCTGTATTCAGAGGGTACAGGTGCAGCGGTGGATTTATACTTTCCTGTTGCAGCGGTGGATTCTGAGGGTCCTGAGTCAGCGGTGGATTCTGAGGCAATTTGTCCAGTAGTGGATTCTGAGTGTCCTGGTTTTGGCTTCAATAAATAGGGCCCTGGTGCAGTGGTGGATACATTGAGGCCTCTATAAGCAGTGGATACATAGTCTCCATGTAAGTTGTTGTATACATAGGGTCCTGATAAAGTGGAGGATACATAGGGTCCTGTAAAAGTAGTGGATACATAGGGTCTTGATGCAGGGATGGATACATAGGGTTCTGCTAAAATTGAGGATACATAGTGTCCTGTTACAGTCGTGGATACAGAGGGTTCTGTTGCAGTGGTGGATACATAGGGTCCTGCTGAAGTGGAGGATACATAGGGTCCTGTAAAAGTAGTGGATACATAGGGTCTTGATGCAGGGATGGATACATAGGGTTCTGCTAAAATTGAGGATACATAGTGTCCTGTTATAGTCGTGGATACAGAGGGTTCTGTTGCAGTGGTGGATACATAGGGTCCTGCTGAAGTGGAGGATACATAGGGTCCTGTAAAAGTAGTGGATACATAGGGTCTTGATGCAGGGATGGATACATAGGGTTCTGCTAAAGTTGAGGATACATAGTGTCCTGTTACAGTCGTGCATACATAGGGTTCTGTTGCAGTGGTGGATACATAGGGTCTTGGTGCAGGGATGGATGCATAGGGTCCTGCAAAAGTGGAGGATACACAGGGTCCTGTTTCACGTATGGATACATAGGGTCCTGATAATGTCGAGGATACATAGGGTCCTGTTAAAGTAGTGGATACATAGGGTCTTGGTGCAGGGATGGATACATAGGGTTCTGATAATGTCGAGGATACATAGGGTCCTGTTAAAGTAGTGGATAGATAGGGTCCTGCTGCAGTGGTGGATACATAGGGTCCTGGTAAAGTGTAGGATGCATATGGTCCTGTTAAAGTGGTGGAAACATTGGTACTTGCTGCAGCAGTGGATACAGAGTATACTGGTAAAGTGGTGGATACATAGGTTACTGTTGCAGTGGTGGATACATAGGGTCCTGGTAAAGTGGTGGATACATCTGTTCCTGCTGCAGGGGTGGATACAGATTCTCCTGGTAAAGTGGTGTATAGATAGGTTCCAGGTGCAGCGCTCGTTGCATACTCTCTGTGTGTAGAGCTTGTTACATAGTCTCCACGTGTACAGCTGGATACAAAGGTTCCTGCTGTAGCATTGGATATACAAGAAGGATTATCTGATCTGGACATTCTTTGTCTTTCTTCTGTCAACAGTTGCATGAAAGTGGAAATCATGCGTGTGATGGTAATAGTCTCATACTGCCATGCTAGCATTTGATTTATACTGTGCTGCATCTGTTGGTAGTTGATTGCTGCCACATTCTGTGATGAAACAAGATGATCGTAAAAATTTGCAAGAGTGACAAGTGCTTGATTCTGTTGTCTTTGTGTTGTGTTGAGAATCTGTATATTATTATTCAGCTGATTTATTTGATGTTCAATTTTTTTCATTTCTTCATTTCTATTCCTCTCAATTAGCTGCATGGTTTCCTTTAAAGAATCCTGTTGGCTAATGGTTTGTGATCTGCTAACGTCACATTCTGTGTGTATAAAAAGTTCTAGGTACAGTTAATACATCAATTTACAGACAATTTATTAAGTATAGTTAGAAGAACCAAAAAATCAAGTTATAAAAAAACCAGTATCTATTAATGATAGTGGATCTCATTAAAATCTATGTTTTATACATTAAAAAAATTTACCTTGATTTGTAGAGTCCAGGAATTGGTCTTGAAGACCATGGTCAATTACACTAGAATGTGCAGTCTCTGCATTCAATTCCACCTGGTTGGTATCTTCTGTATCAATATTACTTTTCTGGCTGTGCAATACAGGCTCCTCATTAATGTTATCCTGTGTCTGTGTGGCAGTCACCATGTTGCTTTCTATGGCTTAAAACATAATAGATAAATACCATTAATCTTAAACATAGTTTTTAACCATATTGAATATCAATGATAGTACATTTTAATTATATTGATCAAAATAAATACCTTTATCTAACATTAAAGGGTTTAGCATGGTTGAATTTTCTTCCTCCATGAAAGGATCATCCATTGTTGATTGTTCTTGCCTCATGGATGTTTCATTTACCGTGGAAGTCTCTACCGTAGTGGAACTTTGAACCACAGAAGAATATTCTTGCATCATTGATGTTTGGTCCGCCGTGGAATGATCATCCACTCTTGCCGAATGTTTCAGCATTGATGGTTCGGCCACAAAGGAAGTATCATCCACTGTCGAAGTATGTTGCAGCATTGATGGTTGGTCCAACATGGTAGCATGGTCCGCTGTTGCATCATGATGCAGCATTGATGGTTCGTCCACCATGGAAGGATTGTCCAATGTTAAAATATGTGGCATCACTGATGGTTCATCCGCAGTTGGAGGAAAATTGTCTGTCATAACTGTTTTTGTTTCAGAAAAAGAAACTTTCCTTGAAATTGTTGTAAAGGAACCTGAAATAAATAATAGGTATATTTAACATTGCATACATATAAATACATAATATTTGATAGACATTACAATATTTCTAGCATTATAAAACTGTGTAAAGCATACCTCAAAAATGTATTTACTTATATTTTTTTACTAATATTTTTTAATACATATAATATTTTATTATATTTATTATTATTATTTTATTACAACAGAAAAAAAGCCTTTTTGGCTCAATAATATAGCTTCTAATCCAATTTTTGATTTATTTCTACAACATAGGGTAAAACATTATAGCTAGCACAATATTATTTTACAGTAGGAGGGCATGTTTATAAAATTAGAATAAGATGCTAGATAGCATGTGTGTATGTTTTTAGGTTCAACGCTAACTCAGGAAAGTAGGTAGCAATTTACAACACACTGTGGAAATATTTGACTAAAAATCTGTAAAAAAAAAAGGTGAGTCTAATACAAAGCTCTAACACTTATCTGTGTGGCCGGTAAGGGGGTGACAGTTAAAAATCATTACTGGTCGGCCTTGCGTGGATGAATAGTGACAAGACATAAGTGTATGGAGAAGGGTTGTCGGTACTTAGTTATATAGTAAAAAATTTCAACATGGGTTTTTAATTCTGTTTTTGTTCTCACATTCCTCGTTAAGTGATGTGTTGTGTAAGGTGCCTAGCTCAGCTACCGCTGTATTATTTGCAGGTTCCCATTCCCAATTGTTGTCCAAGTTGATCCTTAAATAGGAAGAAAAATAACTAATTAAATTAAGAAGGTTGGACTCAGGTCTACTTATTTCTCATGTCAATCTAATGACCATGTCTACATAATAAATGTTGACTTTTAGTAGCCCAATCAATGTTTATCTACCTAATGACCTCCTACATGAAAAAATTAAGTTCGGATATCTTACATATATAACATAGTGAGGGTTGCCTGTAGTCCACACATTTACAGCATTTAGAAGAGTAGCATCAGCAGCAGGATTGGGCTGACAAAGAATGGCATAATTCTCCTTTGCGCCTGCAATTTTACCCATTGGCGGCAGCAGCGTTCGTAGAATGTCCTTTATAAGTGTAATTATTGATAATCAATTACAAAGTAATCAGTTAACTTTTGGTATATCTCGTTGATAAAACGAGAGACATAAGTAAGAGATTTTAATTTAATTAATTTATTTTGATTATACTAGCATTTACTTAGCAATTAACTATTTTTTTCAGCTAATAATTATATATGTATTTAAAAAAAAAAATTACATTGATTTTTAATTATGACCAAAGTATTTATTTTGGCTCAATAGAACAAAGAAATTAACAGTATATGTTTTCATATGCACTATATTTTGAAATATCTTACATAAACTATTTATTATCTAACTCACGATATAACATCATACAATATTGCAAACATTATTTACTGTTTAGTTGTAACGTTTTTACTTTTGTTTTAAATTTTTTACCAGACTGTTGCTCTTCCAAATTCTTCTGCTTTTTCTTATGTGTTTTCTTTTGATTTTTTTCTTGAGCAACCTTAAGTTCTTTAGCAAATATAAAAAATAAAATAAAAATATTACAGTTACTAAACATTTTAATATCACACACACACACACACACACACACACACACACACACACACACACACACACACACATTGAGTAAACCTTATCCTAAATGATGGGTTCAGGTACTAATTTGGATATACAATTTGAAAGTATTTGTACTAACTGCATATCATAATGAGATCGCATGGCGATGGTGTCCAAATTGAAGCACAGAGTGCATTTATGTTTAATATACACATTATACACAAACCCGTAAGGTCATTTTATACAATTTTTTAACATACTTTGTGCATTAAACAAAGTGTGTGTATATTTACACAATTAATTTGTTTCATATACACATTATACAAACAGCCTGAAGGTCAATTTATGTAATTTTCTTTATAATGTTGTGTATTAAAATAATTATTTTCACATTTGCCATCATAAAACAAATTTTTCACTATCTTACTCTCCCATTAAAATATATGTGTAAACATTTTTTATTTTATTGATTGATATTGGGCTATGGCATACTCCACCTATGTTTGTGTGTATATAGATATAGACACACACACATCTGGTGGATTGATATTTTTCATGGACAATACGCTAATATATCTATCTATCTATCTATCTATCTATCTATCTATCTAGATATAGTTATATACATATTTATAGTTTGTAAAATAGTTACCCTGGGAACCAGTGGGTGGCCTCTCGTCATCTTGTACCATTCTAAAGTGCTCTTCTAGTTTTTTCTCCCAAACCTTTTGGAGTTTTCTTCTACACTTTATTTTATGATTTGTCTTCCTCTTACAGTCACGTAGTCTCTTTTTGCAGCTTTCAGGAGTTCGATGTATATCTCGAGCTGTAGACACAGATTTTGCTATTTCTTCCCAAGTATTATTTTTAAATTTCTGGTGTACATTAAAAGCTTCGGGACCAAATAGCTGACATGTATGATGAATAACTTGGTCAATGAGGGTGTCTGTTTCATCATCTGTGAACTTTGGGGCCCTGTGGATGCTTCCTTCATCAGGAGATTCATATTCATCATGAGAAGCATCACTGTGACTCTTCTGACTGTGAGATGTTTCAGCTTCATCTTGAGTAAGTGAGGTTCGTTTTCTGCTACCACCCTCTGCCATTTTTTAAAACTAAGACAATCTAAATAAAGACAAAGATTTACTAAATAATTCTATATATATGTTCTATAATTTTTTTCTATTAATCATTTATTAATTAAGAATTATGTTTTCAATTTATCTGGAGCCATGCACTGATACTTAGATGCCAAATAATTCACTAGCCTTGAAACATCCATCGATGGTAGTAAACCATCTGTTTCTCCCCATCAATGTTAAAATTATTCAAACCTGATATAGACCTTGAAAAAGGGACAGCATAGTCCAGAAACGCGTTGGTTTGCCATGCTGTGCCTTATTCCATAATCAAGACGGACAATCTCTGCATGCTTTGGGTAACATTTGTGATTCTAAACTCTGGAGCCTACTGCTTTCTCAACACCTGCGGCTCACACCAAATATAAGGGTACGATCACTTTCCTGCCTTCATTGTGAATCACAACGTGTTTGAGATTTTTTTTTTTCATATTTTTTTTCTTTTATGAAATATTTTACATTATACATTATACATATCAGCGGATTGGTTGCCATGGACAACTTCTCCACTGGCTCACTTTAACACACTTTTCAATGCTTCATGAATAGATCACTATGGGAGAGACGTCATGAGATCTCTGCCATAGCAGCGACGTACAGACACTAGAGGTCAGTAATGACCTCTAGTATCTGTCACTGGAGACGGCTACAGCGGACGCCCACACAGTCCACGGCGTCTGCTGCAGACGGGGAGCGGGCAGGCGGCGGTGACTGCGGACACAGGACGCAGCGCACTGGGCGTATGCACTGCTTGAATGCACAAATAACCGCTCATGGCAATACCAAATCAATATCAGCAGCATAACTATTTCTCAAGTAACAGTGTTTTAAGTGGGATGGCCATGGGTGTGTTCAGCTGCGATGTGAAAAGTGTGAGTGGACAAATATGGTCACTAAAGGGTCTATTCATACAGAAAACGAAAACATAATTGATACTTATCACTACACATCGCATTGCTTTGATGCGATGTATAGCTGTGATAAGTAGCAATTAATGTATACTTACCCTTAAGACGATGCGCTGCGGTGTCTAGGGCTATTGCGGTGAGGTCTGCTCCAGCGGTCCTTCCCAGCGATGCGCGGGGTACAGCGGAGGGTCACTTTGCGCATGCGCAGGGTGTTTACCTCCCGTCAGCCCGCAGTAGTTGCTGTGAGGTCGGGGGGCAGAGCCAGCGCGAGGTGCAGAGCAGTGATCGGGGAAGCATTGAGCTTCCCTGATGTCTCCGCACTACAGTTCAGGTTACGGCGTCCTGAGATGGCGAACCTGGACTCCATGGAGAAGCGGAAAGCAGAGCTTTCCACACCTTCATGAATCGCACTCACCATTCAAAGGTATGGTGATGCGATTCAGGCACAGAGCGGGGGTAACGCTGGAGAAGTCAGAGACTTCTACACGTTAACCCGCTCTGTGAATTGCAGTAGGCAGAGAAAAGCCCTGTTTACCGCCAAAAAAAGGTCTTTTCAATGCTACATGAATAGACCCCTAACTGTGCTATGGGAGACCATATATGGTTTCAGTCATAGATGGCCATCCTAGCTTCCATGAAAGACCCGCTGACCAATCAAAGATCAGGGGTGGTGAGTCACGGGTGCTGTGGTCTAAACTACGATCGTTATAAAAAAAAAATATATATATATATATATATATATATATATATTTTTAGAACATACATAAATATTGGTTTAGGCTGAGATAGTGATGTACAGAAAACATAGGTTCTCCACCATCGCTGGGAAAAGTATTCTACATCGGTCATAAACCTTGAATTAATTTGATTCATAGATGAACGATAGTCATCCCTAGTGTATTTATCTATGTGGGATAGCACAAATGTATGTTGTGACAATAATCCTTCCTCACATCCAAGACACAGTTGCCACACCCTGCAGGGCTCTGCAATGTGATAAGGGTTGGGTGACATAGCTGTGTATCTGTGCAGTGATGCTAGATGTCTTTAGCATGATGAACAGGCAGCCAAGCATGGAGTTTAATCGGCGCCATTTTGTAATTGGGAACGTACTGTCAGTCACTCTGACTGCAAAACGGCAATAAAACACAGCTATGTTATCACAAAACCAGATAAGTTTACAAAGCCAGATAAAACTGTTCCAGTAACTGTAGTACGATTGGTTGTAATGGATGCAGGGCCGAGGTGTGGTATGGTTAGCAGAGGGTATCTTTAAGATGGATGTAACACATTAATGTAGATTGCTGCATTTGACTGTCAGAAGGAGTTAATCTAAAAAAACCAAGCAGCTAGTGATAGTGAACTCGGTATTATGTAGATCTTGAGGAGGAAACATTTATAAAGAGTGTGTGTGTTTTGTATTTGTCTGAAACGACCTATATTTTCTTCTAACTGTGAAGAATAGAATTAGATGAAAGTTTGAAATTTACCTTAACAGGAAATACAATTATCTTATTGTAAAAAATCAATAGAATACAGCATACCCGGTTTAGTGGTCTCTGGCGCAGTGGGTAAATACAGATTACTTACGCTGACACTCATGAGCGCTGTTCTCAAAATGGCGCCTAAGCAAGGGTCGATCTTGGCTTTTATAATCAATGTGAAACAAACCATCCTACTGCCTAATATTCTAAGTTTCTCATTGGTTCAGCTGTGTGGTAAGATAATGCATCATCTGACATATATCATATCCAACCAATTGGATATCGGAAGCTGAATAATGGGTTTGGTTTGAGGGGGTAGGGCGTTGGACTTTTTAATTATTGGCATGAGTTATTTTTTTTTGGGGGGGGAAATATAATCCTTTTGAAAAGTTTAAGGACTAGTGTTAGCTTAACATAAAGCATCCAGCAAGGTCTCATGAATGCCAGGGTGACAAGGGCTGTCATGAATGGCTGTCAAGAGACACACACACACACACACACACACATACACACACACACACACACACACACACACACACACACAGACACACACACACACTCACTCCCACACACTCACTCCCACACACTCACTCCCACACACTCACTACTTGTCCAACCCATGCTGCCAGGCAGGGATAGCTTGAAGACCTTGGGGCTGTCAGGGATGTGAGAGGGCAGCCTGGGACATGTAGTGCCATGCCTTGTGGGGGAGGACTAGGAGCGTCCCGTTTAGCGGCTAGCCATGGGCGTCTCATCAGTGAAGGCTTGCAGCTGTGCCTTGATGAGGGCGCCCTGTCATCGCGGGGTGCAGGACACACACACACACACACACACACACACACTCACTCCCACACACTCACTCCCACACACTCACTACTTGTCCAACCCATGCTGCCAGGCAGGGATAGCTTGAAGACCTTGGGGCTGTCAGGGATGTGAGAGGGCAGCCTGGGACATGTAGTGCCATGCCTTGTGGGGGAGGACTAGGAGCGTCCCGTTTAGCGGCTAGCCATGGGCGTCTCATCAGTGAAGGCTTGCAGCTGTGCCTTGATGAGGGCGCCCTGTCATCGCGGGGTGCAGGACACACACACACACACACACACACACACACACACACTCACTCCCACACACTCACTCCCACACACTCACTACTTGTCCAACCCATGCTGCCAGGCAGGGATAGCTTGAAGACCTTGGGGCTGTCAGGGATGTGAGAGGGCAGCCTGGGACATGTAGTGCCATGCCTTGTGGGGGAGGACTAGGAGCGTCCCGTTTAGCGGCTAGCCATGGGCGTCTCATCAGTGAAGGCTTGCAGCTGTGCCTTGATGAGGGCGCCCTGTCATCGCGGGGTGCAGGACACACACACACACACACACACACACACACTCACTCCCACACACTCACTCCCACACACTCACTACTTGTCCAACCCATGCTGCCAGGCAGGGATAGCTTGAAGACCTTGGGGCTGTCAGGGATGTGAGAGGGCAGCCTGGGACATGTAGTGCCATGCCTTGTGGGGGAGGACTAGGAGCGTCCCGTTTAGCGGCTAGCCATGGGCGTCTCATCAGTGAAGGCTTGCAGCTGTGCCTTGATGAGGGCGCCCTGTCATCGCGGGGTGCAGGACACACACACACACACACACACACACACACACACACACTCACTCCCACACACTCACTCCCACACACTCACTACTTGTCCAACCCATGCTGCCAGGCAGGGATAGCTTGAAGACCTTGGGGCTGTCAGGGATGTGAGAGGGCAGCCTGGGACATGTAGTGCCATGCCTTGTGGGGGAGGACTAGGAGCGTCCCGTTTAGCGGCTAGCCATGGGCGTCTCATCAGTGAAGGCTTGCAGCTGTGCCTTGATGAGGGCGCCCTGTCATCGCGGGGTGCAGGACACACACACACACACACACACACACACACACTCACTCCCACACACTCACTCCCACACACTCACTACTTGTCCAACCCATGCTGCCAGGCAGGGATAGCTTGAAGACCTTGGGGCTGTCAGGGATGTGAGAGGGCAGCCTGGGACATGTAGTGCCATGCCTTGTGGGGGAGGACTAGGAGCGTCCCGTTTAGCGGCTAGCCATGGGCGTCTCATCAGTGAAGGCTTGCAGCTGTGCCTTGATGAGGGCGCCCTGTCATCGCGGGGTGCAGGACACACACACACACACACACACACACACACACTCACTCCCACACACTCACTCCCACACACTCACTACTTGTCCAACCCATGCTGCCAGGCAGGGATAGCTTGAAGACCTTGGGGCTGTCAGGGATGTGAGAGGGCAGCCTGGGACATGTAGTGCCATGCCTTGTGGGGGAGGACTAGGAGCGTCCCGTTTAGCGGCTAGCCATGGGCGTCTCATCAGTGAAGGCTTGCAGCTGTGCCTTGATGAGGGCGCCCTGTCATCGCGGGGTGCAGGACACACACACACACACACACACACACACACACACACTCACTCCCACACACTCACTCCCACACACTCACTACTTGTCCAACCCATGCTGCCAGGCAGGGATAGCTTGAAGACCTTGGGGCTGTCAGGGATGTGAGAGGGCAGCCTGGGACATGTAGTGCCATGCCTTGTGGGGGAGGACTAGGAGCGTCCCGTTTAGCGGCTAGCCATGGGCGTCTCATCAGTGAAGGCTTGCAGCTGTGCCTTGATGAGGGCGCCCTGTCATCGCGGGGTGCAGGACACACACACACACACACACACACACACACTCACTCCCACACACTCACTCCCACACACTCACTACTTGTCCAACCCATGCTGCCAGGCAGGGATAGCTTGAAGACCTTGGGGCTGTCAGGGATGTGAGAGGGCAGCCTGGGACATGTAGTGCCATGCCTTGTGGGGGAGGACTAGGAGCGTCCCGTTTAGCGGCTAGCCATGGGCGTCTCATCAGTGAAGGCTTGCAGCTGTGCCTTGATGAGGGCGCCCTGTCATCGCGGGGTGCAGGACACACACACACACACACACACACACACACACACTCACTCCCACACACTCACTCCCACACACTCACTACTTGTCCAACCCATGCTGCCAGGCAGGGATAGCTTGAAGACCTTGGGGCTGTCAGGGATGTGAGAGGGCAGCCTGGGACATGTAGTGCCATGCCTTGTGGGGGAGGACTAGGAGCGTCCCGTTTAGCGGCTAGCCATGGGCGTCTCATCAGTGAAGGCTTGCAGCTGTGCCTTGATGAGGGCGCCCTGTCATCGCGGGGTGCAGGACACACACACACACACACACACACACACACTCACTCCCACACACTCACTCCCACACACTCACTACTTGTCCAACCCATGCTGCCAGGCAGGGATAGCTTGAAGACCTTGGGGCTGTCAGGGATGTGAGAGGGCAGCCTGGGACATGTAGTGCCATGCCTTGTGGGGGAGGACTAGGAGCGTCCCGTTTAGCGGCTAGCCATGGGCGTCTCATCAGTGAAGGCTTGCAGCTGTGCCTTGATGAGGGCGCCCTGTCATCGCGGGGTGCAGGACACACACACACACACACACACACACACACTCACTCCCACACACTCACTCCCACACACTCACTACTTGTCCAACCCATGCTGCCAGGCAGGGATAGCTTGAAGACCTTGGGGCTGTCAGGGATGTGAGAGGGCAGCCTGGGACATGTAGTGCCATGCCTTGTGGGGGAGGACTAGGAGCGTCCCGTTTAGCGGCTAGCCATGGGCGTCTCATCAGTGAAGGCTTGCAGCTGTGCCTTGATGAGGGCGCCCTGTCATCGCGGGGTGCAGGACACACACACACACACACACACACACACTCACTCCCACACACTCACTCCCACACACTCACTACTTGTCCAACCCATGCTGCCAGGCAGGGATAGCTTGAAGACCTTGGGGCTGTCAGGGATGTGAGAGGGCAGCCTGGGACATGTAGTGCCATGCCTTGTGGGGGAGGACTAGGAGCGTCCCGTTTAGCGGCTAGCCATGGGCGTCTCATCAGTGAAGGCTTGCAGCTGTGCCTTGATGAGGGCGCCCTGTCATCGCGGGGTGCAGGACACACACACACACACACACACACACACACACACACACTCACTCCCACACACTCACTCCCACACACTCACTACTTGTCCAACCCATGCTGCCAGGCAGGGATAGCTTGAAGACCTTGGGGCTGTCAGGGATGTGAGAGGGCAGCCTGGGACATGTAGTGCCATGCCTTGTGGGGGAGGACTAGGAGCGTCCCGTTTAGCGGCTAGCCATGGGCGTCTCATCAGTGAAGGCTTGCAGCTGTGCCTTGATGAGGGCGCCCTGTCATCGCGGGGTGCAGGACACACACACACACACACACACACACACACTCACTCCCACACACTCACTCCCACACACTCACTACTTGTCCAACCCATGCTGCCAGGCAGGGATAGCTTGAAGACCTTGGGGCTGTCAGGGATGTGAGAGGGCAGCCTGGGACATGTAGTGCCATGCCTTGTGGGGGAGGACTAGGAGCGTCCCGTTTAGCGGCTAGCCATGGGCGTCTCATCAGTGAAGGCTTGCAGCTGTGCCTTGATGAGGGCGCCCTGTCATCGCGGGGTGCAGGACACACACACACACACACACACACACACACACACTCACTCCCACACACTCACTCCCACACACTCACTACTTGTCCAACCCATGCTGCCAGGCAGGGATAGCTTGAAGACCTTGGGGCTGTCAGGGATGTGAGAGGGCAGCCTGGGACATGTAGTGCCATGCCTTGTGGGGGAGGACTAGGAGCGTCCCGTTTAGCGGCTAGCCATGGGCGTCTCATCAGTGAAGGCTTGCAGCTGTGCCTTGATGAGGGCGCCCTGTCATCGCGGGGTGCAGGACACACACACACACACACACACACACACACACACACACACACTCACTCCCACACACTCACTCCCACACACTCACTACTTGTCCAACCCATGCTGCCAGGCAGGGATAGCTTGAAGACCTTGGGGCTGTCAGGGATGTGAGAGGGCAGCCTGGGACATGTAGTGCCATGCCTTGTGGGGGAGGACTAGGAGCGTCCCGTTTAGCGGCTAGCCATGGGCGTCTCATCAGTGAAGGCTTGCAGCTGTGCCTTGATGAGGGCGCCCTGTCATCGCGGGGTGCAGGACACACACACACACACACACACACACACACACACACACACACACACACACACTCAATAGCTTTGTTAATGTCGATACGTTAAATTTCTAACATTTACCTGTCGACCTATTAACTGTCTAGCTTAATTTAAGTCGATGTTCTAAGAGTCGACCTTTTATTTGTCGATCTAATATCTGTCTACCTTTGTTAATTTCGATATGTTAAATTTCTAACATTTACCTGTCGACCTATTAACTGTCTAGCTTAATTTAAGTCGATGTTCTAAGAGTCGACCTTTTATTTGTCGATCTAATATCTGTCTACCTTTGTTAATTTCGATATGTTAAATTTCTAACATTTACCTGTCGACCTATTAACTGTCTAGCTTAATTTAAGTCGATGTTCTAAGAGTCGACCTTTTATTTGTCGATCTAATATCTGTCTAGCTTTGTTAATTTCGATATGTTAAATTTCTAACATTTACCTGTCGACCTATTAACTGTCTAGCTTAATTTAGGTCGATGTTCTAAGAGTCGACCTTTTATTTGTCGATCTAATATCTGTCTAGCTTTGTTAATTTCGATATGTTAAATTTCTAACATTTACCTGTCGACCTATTAACTGTCTAGCTTAATTTAAGTCGATGCTATAATCGTTCGATCTTTTAGTTGTCATACTATTTATATTGTCGGACTTCTCAATGTCGATATATGTTCCGTCTAGGATGCGTATGCCGAACACAATGGTATGTCTAACTTTATGAATCGATTAGTTACACGTCGTACTAATGTGTTTGTCGACTAAAATGACATCGACTTTAAACCCAAGTCTACCTTGTACATGTCGACCTAAACAGTCTGTCTATCTAGCGCTGCCGATCAAAGTGCTGTCTGCAAACACTACATCGATACCGCGTCCCAGACCCGAAAAAACTACCTATAGTTTTTCCTGAATCAGAAGAACTAAATGACGTGTGTAATGAAGCGTGGGTTGCCCCTGATAAAAAGCTGATAATTTCAAAGAAATTATTGGCATTATACCCTTTCCCGCCAGAGGTTAGGGAGCGCTGGGAAACACCTCCTAGGGTGGACAAGGCGCTAACACGCTTATCTAAACAAGTGGCATTACCCTCTCCTGAGACGGCCGCACTTAAAGATCCATCAGATAGGAGGATGGAAAATATCCAAAAAAGTATATACACACATGCAGGTGTTATACTTCGACCAGCTGTAGCGACTGCCTGGATGGGCAGTGCGGGGGTAGTTTGGTCAGAATCCCTGATTGAAAATATTGATACCCTGGACAGGGACAATATTTTACTGTCGTTAGAACAAATAAAGGATGCATTTCTTTATATGCGTGATGCACAGAGGGATATATGCACACTGGCATCACGGGTAAGTGCTATGTCCATTTCGGCCAGAAGAGCTTTATGGACGCGACAGTGGACAGGCGATGCGGATTCAAAACGGCATATGGAAGTTTTGCCGTATAAAGGGGAGGAGTTATTTGGAGTCGGTCTATCAGATTTGGTGGCCACGGCTACAGCCGGGAAATCCACCTTTCTACCTCAAGTCACTCCCCAACAGAAAAAGGCACCGACTTTTCAACCGCAGCCCTTTCGTTCCTTTAAAAATAAGAGAGCAAAGGGCTATTCATATCTGCCACGAGGCAAAGGTCGAGGGAAGAGACAGCAACACGCAGCTCCTTCCCAGGATCAGAAGCCCTCCCCGGCTTCTACAAAAGCCTCAGCATGACGCTGGGGCTTCTCAAGCGGACTCGGGGACGGTGGGGGGTCGTCTCAAAAATTACAGCGCGCAGTGGGCTCACTCGCAAGTAGATCCCTGGATCCTGCAGATAATATCTCAGGGATACAGGTTGGAATTAGAGACAGATCCACCTCGCCGTTTCCTGAAGTCTGCTTTACCAACGTCCCCCTCCGAAAGGGAGACGGTTTTGGAAGCCATTCACAAGCTGTACTCTCAGCAGGTGATAGTCAAGGTACCTCTTCTGCAACAAGGGAAGGGGTATTATTCCACTCTTTTTGTGGTACCGAAGCCGGATGGCTCGGTAAGGCCTATTCTAAATCTGAAGTCCTTGAACCTGTACATAAAGAAGTTCAAGTTCAAAATGGAGTCACTCAGAGCAGTGATAGCGAACCTGGAAGAGGGGGACTTTATGGTATCCTTGGACATCAAGGATGCGTATCTCCACGTTCCAATTTACCCCTCACACCAGGGGTACCTCAGGTTCGTTGTACAAAACTGTCACTATCAGTTTCAGACGCTGCCGTTCGGATTGTCCACGGCACCTCGGATCTTTACAAAGGTAATGGCCGAGATGATGATTCTTCTTCGAAGAAAAGGCGTATTAATTATCCCATACTTGGACGATCTCCTAATAAGGGCGAGGTCCAGAGAACAGCTAGAGATGGGATTAGCACTGTCTCAAGAAGTGCTAAAACAGCACGGGTGGATTCTGAATATTCCAAAATCCCAGTTAATGCCGACAACTCGTCTGCTGTTCCTAGGGATGATTCTGGACACGGTTCAGAAAAAGGTTTTTCTCCCGGAGGAAAAAGCCAAGGAGTTATCCGAGCTTGTCAGGAACCTCCTAAAACCAGGAAAGGTGTCTGTACATCAATGCACAAGAGTCCTGGGAAAAATGGTGGCTTCTTACGAAGCAATTCCATTCGGCAGATTCCACGCGAGAATTTTCCAAAGGGATCTGTTGAACAAATGGTCAGGGTCGCATCTTCAGATGCACCTGCGGATAACCCTGTCTCCAAGGACAAGGGTGTCTCTTCTGTGGTGGTTGCAGAGTGCTCATCTATTGGAGGGCCGCAGATTCGGCATACAGGATTGGATCCTGGTGACCACGGACGCCAGCCTGAGAGGCTGGGGAGCAGTCACACAAGGAAGAAACTTCCAGGGAGTATGGACGAGCCTGGAAACGTCTCTTCACATAAACATTCTGGAACTAAGAGCAATATACAATGCTCTAAGCCAGGCAGAACCTCTGCTTCAGGGAAAACCGGTGTTGATCCAGTCGGACAACATCACGGCAGTCGCCCATGTGAACAGACAGGGCGGCACAAGAAGCAGGAGTGCAATGGCAGAAGCTGCAAGGATTCTTCGCTGGGCAGAGAATCATGTGATAGCACTGTCAGCAGTGTTCATCCCGGGAGTGGACAACTGGGAAGCAGACTTCCTCAGCAGACACGATCTTCACCCGGGAGAGTGGGGACTTCATCCAGAAGTCTTCCACATGCTGGTAACCCGTTGGGAAAGACCAATGGTGGACATGATGGCGTCTCGCCTCAACAAAAAACTGGACAGGTATTGCGCCAGGTCAAGAGATCCGCAGGCAATAGCTGTGGACGCGCTGGTAACGCCTTGGGTGTACCAGTCGGTGTATGTGTTTCCTCCTCTGCCTCTCATACCAAAAGTATTGAGAATTATACGGCAAAGAGGCGTAAGAACGATACTAGTGGTTCCGGATTGGCCAAGAAGGACTTGGTACCCGGAACTTCAAGAGATGATCACGGAAGATCCGTGGCCTCTACCTCTAAGGAGGGACTTGCTTCAGCAGGGTCCCTGTCTGTTTCAAGACTTACCGCGGCTGCGTTTGACGGCATGGCGGTTGAACGCCGGATCCTAAAGGAAAAAGGCATGCCGGAAGAAGTCATTCCTACTTTGATTAAAGCAAGGAAGGAAGTAACCGTGCAACATTATCACCGAATTTGGCGAAAATAGGTTGCGTGGTGCGAAGATCGGAGTGCTCCGACGGAGGAATTTCAACTGGGTCGATTCCTACATTTCCTGCAATCAGGATTGTCAATGGGTCTCAAATTGGGATCTATTAAGGTTCAAATTTCGGCCCTGTCGATTTTCTTTCAAAAAGAATTGGCTTCAGTCCCTGAAGTCCAGACCTTTGTTAAGGGAGTGCTGCATATACAGCCTCCTGTGGTGCCTCCAGTGGCACCGTGGGATCTCAATGTGGTTTTGGATTTCCTAAAATCTCATTGGTTTGAACCACTAAAAAAGGTGGATTTGAAATATCTCACATGGAAAGTGACCATGCTTCTAGCCCTGGCTTCTGCCAGGAGAGTGTCAGAATTGGCAGCTTTATCTTACAAAAGCCCATATCTGATTTTCCATTCGGACAGGGCAGAACTGCGGACTCGTCCGCATTTTCTCCCTAAGGTGGTGTCAGCATTTCATCTGAACCAGCCTATTGTAGTGCCTGCGGCTACAAGTGACTTGGAGGACTCCAAGTTACTGGACGTTGTCAGAGCATTAAAAATATATATTGCAAGGACAGCTGGAGTCAGAAAATCTGACTCGTTGTTTATATTGTATGCACCCAACAAGATGGGTGCTCCGGCGTCTAAGCAGACGATTGCTCGTTGGATCTGTAGCACAATCCAACTTGCACATTCTGTGGCAGGCCTGCCACAGCCTAAATCTGTAAAGGCCCACTCCACAAGGAAGGTGGGCTCATCTTGGGCGGCTGCCCGAGGGGTCTCGGCATTACAACTTTGCCGAGCAGCTACGTGGTCAGGGGAGAACACGTTTGTAAAATTTTACAAATTTGATACTCTGGCTAAGGAGGACCTGGAGTTCTCTCATTCGGTGCTGCAGAGTCATCCGCACTCTCCCGCCCGTTTGGGAGCTTTGGTATAATCCCCATGGTCCTTTCAGGAACCCCAGCATCCACTAGGACGATAGAGAAAATAAGATTTTACTTACCGATAAATCTATTTCTCGGAGTCCGTAGTGGATGCTGGGCGCCCATCCCAAGTGCGGATTATCTGCATTAATTGTACATAGTTATTGTTAACTAATTCGGGTTATTGTTGAAGGAAGCCATCTTTCAGAGGCTCCGCTGTTATCATACTGTTAACTGGGTTTAGATCACAAGTTGTACGGTGTGATTGGTGTGGCTGGTATGAGTCTTACCCGGGATTCAAAATCCTCCCTTATTGTGTACGCTCGTCCGGGCACAGTACCTAACTGGAGTCTGGAGGAGGGTCATAGGGGGAGGAGCCAGTGCACACCACCTGATCGGAAAAAGCTTTACTTTTTGTGCCCTGTCTCCTGCGGAGCCGCTATTCCCCATGGTCCTTTCAGGAACCCCAGCATCCACTACGGACTCCGAGAAATAGATTTATCGGTAAGTAAAATCTTATTTTACTTACCGATAATTCTATTTCTCATAGTCCGTAGTGGATGCTGGGGACTCCGAAAGGACCATGGGGAATAGCGGCTCCGCAGGAGACTGGGCACAAAAGTAAAAGCTTTAGGACTACCTGGTGTGCACTGGCTCCTCCCCCTATGACCCTCCTCCAAGCCTCAGTTAGGATACTGTGCCCGGACGAGCGTACACAATAAGGAAGGATTTTGAATCCCGGGTAAGACTCATACCAGCCACACCAATCACACCGTACAACTTGTGATCTGAACCCAGTTAACAGCATGATAACAGAGGAGCCTCTGAAAAGATGGCTCACAACAATAATAACCCGATTTTTGTAACAATAATTATGTACAAGTATTGCAGACAATCCGCACTTGGGATGGGCGCCCAGCATCCACTACGGACTATGAGAAATAGAATTATCGGTAAGTAAATTCTTATTTTCTCTGACGTCCTAGTGGATGCTGGGGACTCCGAAAGGACCATGGGGATTATACCAAAGCTCCCAAACGGGCGGGAGAGTGCGGATGACTCTGCAGCACCGAATGAGAGAACTCCAGGTCCTCCTCAGCCAGGGTATCAAATTTGTAGAATTTAGCAAACGTGTTTGCCCCTGACCAGGTAGCTGCTCGGCAAAGTTGTAAAGCCGAGACCCCTCGGGCAGCCGCCCAAGATGAGCCCACTTTCCTTGTGGAATGGGCTTTTACAGATTTTGGCTGTGGCAGGCCTGCCACAGAATGTGCAAGCTGAATTGTACTACAAATCCAACGAGCAATAGTCTGCTTAGAAGCAGGAGCACCCAGCTTGTTGGGTGCATACAGGATAAACAGCGAGTCAGATTTTCTGACTCCAGCCGTCCTGGAAACATATATTTTCAGGGCCCTGACTACGTCCAGTAACTTGGAATCCTCCAAGTCCCTAGTAGCTGCAGGCACCACAATAGGCTGGTTTAAGTGAAATGCTGAAACCACCTTAGGGAGAAATTGAGGACGAGTCCTCAATTCTGCCCTGTCCGTATGAAAAATTAGGTAAGGGCTTTTATAGGATAAAGCCGCCAATTCTGAAACACGCCTGGCTGAAGCCAGGGCTAACAGCATTACCACTTTCCATGTGAGATATTTTAAGTCCACAGTGGTGAGTGGTTCAAACCAATGTGATTTTAGGAACCCCAAAACTACATTGAGATCCCAAGGTGCCACTGGAGGCACAAAAGGAGGCTGTATATGCAGTACTCCCTTGACAAACGTCTGAACTTCAGGAACTGAAGCTAGTTCTTTTTGGAAGAATATTGACAGGGCCGAGATTTGAACCTTAATGGACCCTAATTTTAGGCCCATAGACAGTCCTGTTTGCAGGAAATGCAGGAAACGACCCAGTTGAAATTCCTCTGTAGGGGCCTTCCTGGCCTCACACCACGCAACATATTTACGCCAAATACGGTGATAATGTTGCACAGTTACATCCTTCCTGGCTTTGATCAGGGTAGGGATGACTTCATCCGGAATGCCTTTTTCCTTCAGGATCCGGCGTTCAACCGCCATGCCGTCAAACGCAGCCGCGGTAAGTCTTGGAACAGACATGGTCCCTGCTGGAGCAGGTCCTTTCTTAGAGGTAGAGGCCACGGGTCTTCCGTGAGCATCTCTTGAAGTTCCGGGTACCAAGTCCTTCTTGGCCAATCCGGAGCCACGAGTATAGTCCTTACTCCTCTCCTTCTTATGATTCTCAGTACCTTGGGTATGAGAGGCAGAGGAGGGAACACATACACTGACTGGTACACCCACGGTGTTACCAGAGCGTCCACAGCTATTGCCTGAGGGTCCCTTGACCTGGCGCAATATCTGTCCAGTTTTTTGTTGAGGCGGGACGCCATCATGTCCACCTTTGGTTTTTCCCAACGGTTCACAATCATGTGGAAGACTTCTGGGTGAAGTCCCCACTCCCCCGGGTGGAGGTCGTGTCTGCTGAGGAAGTCTGCTTCCCAGTTGTCCACTCCCGGAATGAACACTGCTGACAGTGCTATCACATTATTTTCCGCCCAGCGAAGAATCCTTGTAACTTCCGTCATTGCCCTCCTGCTTCTTGTGCCGCCCTGTCTGTTTACGTGGGCGACTGCTGTGATGTTGTCCGACTGGATCAACACTGGCTGACCCTGAAGCAGAGGCCTTGCCTGACTTAGGGCATTGTAAATGGCCCTTAGTTCCAGGATATTTATGTGAAGTGACGTTTCCATGCTTGACCACAAGCCCTGGAAATTTCTTCCCTGTGTGACTGCTCCCCAGCCTCTCAGGCTGGCATCCGTGGTCACCAGGACCCAGTCCTGAATGCCGAATCTGCGGCCCTCTAGAAGATGAGCACTCTGTAACCACCACAGGAGAGACACCCTTGTCCTTGGAGACAGGGTTATCCGCTGATGCATTTAAAGATGCGATCCGGACCATTTGTCCAGCAGATCCCACTGAAAAGTTCTTGCGTGGAATCTGCCGAATGGAATCGCTTCGTAAGAAGCCACCATTTTTCCCAGGACCCTTGTGCATTGATGCACTGACACTTGGCCTGGTTTTAGGAGGTTCCTGACTAGGTCGGATAACTCCCTGGCTTTCTCCTCCGGGAGAAACACCTTTTTCTGTACTGTGTCCAGAATCATCCCTAGGAACAGCAGACGTGTCGTCGGAATCAGCTGCGATTTTGGAATATTTAGAATCCATCCGTGCTGTCGTAGTACTACTTGAGATAGTAGGAGATCGTCCAAGTAAGGGATAATTAAGACGCCTTTTCTTCGAAGAAGAATCATCATTTCGGCCATTACCTTGGTAAAGACCCGGGGTGCCATGGACAATCCAAACGGCAGCGTCTGAAACTGATAGTGACAGTTCTGTACCACAAACCTGAGGTACCCTTGGTGAGAAGGGCAAATTGGGACATGGAGGTAAGCATCCTTGATGTCCAGAGACACCATATAGTCCCCTTCTTCCAGGTTTGCTATCACTGCTCTGAGTGATTCCATCTTGAATTTGAACCTTTGTATGTAAGTGTTCAAGGATTTCAGATTTAAAATAGGTCTCACTGAGCCGTCCGGCTTCGGTACCACAAACAGCGTGGAATAATACCCCTTTCCCTGTTGTAGGAGGGGTACCTTGATTATCACCTGCTGGGAATACAGCTTGTGAATGGCTTCCAATACTGCCTCCCTGTCGGGGGGAGACGTTGGTAAAGCAGACTTCAGGAACCGGTGAGGGGGAGACGTCTCGAATTCCAATTTGTACCCCTGAGATACTACCTGCAGGATCCAGGGGTCCACTTGCGAGTGAGCCCACTGCGCGCTGAAATTCTTGAGACGGGCCCCCACCGTGCCTGAGTCCGCTTGTAAGGCCCCAGCGTCATGCTGAGGACTTGGCAGAAGCGGGGGAGGGCTTCTGTTCGTGGGAAGAGGCTGTCTGCTGCAGTCTTTTTCCCCTTCCTCTGCCCCGGGGCAGATATGAGTGGCCTTTTGCCCGCTTGCCCTTATGGGGACGAAAGGACTGAGCCTGAAAAGACGGTGTCTTTTTCTGCTGAGAGGTGACCTGGGGTAAAAAGGTGGATTTCCCAGCCGTTGCCGTGGCCACCAGGTCCGATAGACCGACCCCAAATAACTCCTCCCCTTTATACGGCAATACTTCCATATGCCGTTTGGAATCCGCATCACCTGACCACTGTCGCGTCCATAACCCTCTTCTGGCAGAAATGGACAGCGCACTTACTCTTGATGCCAGAGTGCAAATATCCCTCTGTGCATCTCTCATATATAGAAATGCATCCTTTAAATGCTCTATAGTCAATAATATATTGTCCCTGTCCAGGGTATCAATATTTTCAGTCAGGGAATCCGACCAAGCCACCCCAGCACTGCACATCCAGGCTGAGGCGATTGCTGGTCGCAGTATAATACCAGTATGTGTGTATATACTTTTTAGGATATTTTCCAGCTTCCTATCAGCTGGTTCCTTGAGGACGGCCGTATCAGGAGACGGTAACGCCACTTGTTTTGATAAGCGTGTGAGCGCCTTATCTACCCTAGGGGGTGTTTCCCAACGCGCCCTAACCTCTGGCGGGAAAGGGTATAATGCCAATAATTTTTTAGAAATTAGCAGTTTTTTATCGGGGGAAACCCACGCTTCATCACACACCTCATTTAATTCATCTGATTCAGGAAAAACTACGGGTAGTTTTTTCACACCCCACATAATACCCTTTTTTGTGGTACTTGTAGTATCAGAAATGTTCAAAACCTCCTTCATTGCCGTGATCATGTAACGTGTGGCCCTACTGGAAAATACGTTTGTTTCCTCACCGTCGACACTGGAGTCAGTGTCTTTGTCTGTGTCGACCATCTGAGGTAACGGGCGCTTTAGAGCCCCTGACGGTGTTTGAGACGCCTGTACAGGTATTAACTGATTTGCCGGCTGTCTCATGTCGTCAACAGTCTTTTGTAAAGTGCTGACACTATCACGTAATTCCTTCCATAAGACCATCCAGTCAGGTGTCGACTCCCTAGGGGGTGACATCACTAATACAGGCAATTGCTCCGCCTCCACACCATTTTCCTCCTCATACATGTCGACACAACGTACCGACACACTGCACACACACAGGGAATGCTCTGATAGAGGACAGGACCCCACTAGCCCTTTGGGGAGACAGAGGGAGAGTTTGCCAGCACACACCAGAGCGCTATATATATACAGGGATAACCTTATATAAGTGTTTCTCCCTGATATAGCTGCTGTATATATTTATCTGCCAAATTAGTGCCCCCCCCCCTCTTGTTTTACCCTGTTTCTGTAGTGCAGGACTGCAGGGGAGAGTCAGGGAGCTTCCCTCCAACGGAGCTGTGAGGAAAAAATGACGCCAGTGTGCTGAGGAGATAGGCTCCGCCCCCTTCTCGGCGGCCTTTCTCTCGCTTTTTTATGGAAAAATTGGCAGGGGTTAAATGCATCCATATAGCCCAGGAGCTATATGTGATGTATTTTTTGCCATATAAGGTGTTTTTATTGCGTCTCAGGGCGCCCCCCCCCAGCGCCCTGCACCCTCAGTGACCGGAGTGTGAAGTGTGCTGAGAGCAATGGCGCACAGCTGCGGTGCTGTGCGCTACCTTATTGAAGACAGGACGTCTTCTGCCGCCGATTTTCCGGACCTCTTCAGTCTTCTGGCTCTGTAAGGGGGCCGGCGGCGCGGCTCTGGGACCCATCCATGGCTGGGCCTGTGATCGTCCCTCTGGAGCTAATGTCCAGTAGCCTAAGAAGCCCAATCCACTCTGCACGCAGGTGAGTTCGCTTCTTCTCCCCTTAGTCCCTCGGTGCAGTGAGCCTGTTGCCAGCAGGTCTCACTGAAAATAAAAAACCTACTTTAAACTTTTACTCTAAGCAGCTCAGGAGAGCCCCTTAGTATGCACCCTTCTCGTTCGGGCACAAAAATCTAACTGAGGCTTGGAGGAGGGTCATAGGGGGAGGAGCCAGTGCACACCAGGTAGTCCTAAAGCTTTTACTTTTGTGCCCAGTCTCCTGCGGAGCCGCTATTCCCCATGGTCCTTTCGGAGTCCCCAGCATCCACTAGGACGTCAGAGAAAAACCAATTTGCAAAACAGTTTCACAAAAGAAAAGATCCCACGGAAACACCAGATTCGCAGACTTTTCCTGTAACCATTGCAGGGAAAGCGGAGAACGGACAGAACCTCAATACCAGACTGAATCCCGGGAACTGGCATATTTCCAGTATCTCACCACCGTCACCATTATATTTCTGCCCGCACTCACCCCATTCCATTGAGGTCATTACGAAAGGTCCATTCTGATGGGGCTCCTATACAGCTTTCACCACCCACCCTGGGTTCTAAACAATGGTTATCCTGGAATAACTTACAAACGAGATAGAAATGTGGCATTAATTAAACAGGTCGGAACTTTCTGCAAATTTGCTCATGGAACATGGAAGTATTAGGTACTACATTATTTGGGCTGGTACTTTACTTCTATACCTTTTCAACGAGGCTGGCATTTGAGTTTACCATATATTGGGGGTCATTCCGAGTTGATCGTAGCTGTGTTAAATTTAGCACAGCTACGCCACCCCCCCTCCGCAGAAATGTGAAAGCATCGCACAGCGGCGATGCTTTTGCATTTCAGGAGTAACTCTTGCGGCTGGCCGGGAGAACCTCCTCTCTGCCCAGGTGGCAGCGGCTGTGTGTGACGTCACGCAGCCGCCGCGGCCCGCCCCCCCGAACAGTCCGGCCACGCCTGCGTTGGCCGGACCACGCCTGCGTTGGCCGGACCACTCCCCCTAAACATTGGCTTAACACCTCCCGCCCAGCGACCGCCTCTGTCTGTCAATCAGGCAGAGGCGATCGCTACACTATAACGGCCTTCGGCCGCCCAGCGATAAACTGCAGCGAGCGATCGGGTCGGAATGACCCCCATGGTGCGGATATAGATTGTCAGAAAGATGCCCCGAATACATTGTCATTGACGCAATGCTGATAGTCACATGAATGGTGATGGATTTCACCAGCGCATGTATCTATATTAAAAGTCGCACAGCGCATTCGTCCCACGTTGTGTGTACGCGTAGAGTCGCAATAGCGAGTTTGATGCCTTGTCTCAGTAATGTATAGGAAATGCGCTGTGCATCCTGGGTGGTGACGGGGAGATGGGCGTGTTATGGGAGTGTTGCATTACTGGTTGCGAATTCAGACGCTTGGCAGCCATACGCTGATGGAGAATCTGCCCCTAGCCTGAGGCTGGTGGCAGTTTTTATGGTGCATTTCATGGTAGGTTCTAAAGAAATTCCAAGCAGGATTTCCATGTATAAAGACGCAAAAAGTGGGCGTCACATCCATTGCAAAAGTGGGCGCTGCTGCAGCCCCATAATGACTTATTGTCCTTCTGAGGGCACCAATTCAGGAGTCTGCCATAAAACCTAGGACAGGCTTAGATCCTATAATGCTGTAGTGGAATGCCAGGCTTCTTGGACATCCAGTCCAGCACGTGATACACTCACAGGATTTCTGGAGGAAATACCAATATTCTTAACCCTTGGTTTGTGCACAGTGACTTCACGGGAGAAATGCAACTCTTATACCTGGGAATAATCATCTATAGATGCATACGTTATTTCATTAACTCCTGACTAAGCCATGATCATGACAGCTGTGGGAAACAGTTTCCTGGGGAAATATTTTCCTACAGGTAGCTGCTACTGCGGCTTTACAGAAAAAGTTGGATGATAGCCACTGACTACCAGTTACTGCTTCTTTCTTATTCTCCGCTGTGATTTCACTTCTTTTATTGGGAGACGTTCTCTTTTTTTCCACAAGAAAATGTCATCGCACTGATACAAAGACTTCCAGAGGCACTGAGCAATTATTTACAGAATGTGGGATTTCTCTGCCTAAACCGTGTGGGGGCTTCTAGTCGTGACCATTTATACTGCACTATTGCTAATGAGGGCTAAAAGCTCAATAATGGATGATGAATCCTGGTGTAAGGAAAAGAAGACGATGTGTAATGTGTGTTTCAGGCTGATGAGCTGGGAGACGGGACGAGGAGTCGCTTACATCCATTTTACTGAACTTCTGTGAGCTTCCGATTCCATCTCTACTAATGACTGCAAAGTGTAGTGACCGCAACACACGGGGCATGCCGGAACGGGATTCCATTAACTCTGGCCCATTGCCAGAGTTCATCCATGAAGCCTACAGGCGCACAGCTCTAGGGGTCCTACACCTCGACCCAGTCACAACAAGCCGCGCCTCAATTAGACGGAACACTCTGCGGTTTTGCTGCTTCTGTAACAGAGCAGAATATAGTAATATATATACATACCTCCCAACTGGTCCGAATCCAGCGGGATAGACCTATTCGGACACTGTCCCGCTGTCCCTCCCGCGGGCAGCAGTGTCCCGTGGGCGAGGGGGGGGGGGGGCAGTTGGGGAGGCTTTCATCACCCGCTTCTCTGCTCTGCAAAGCAGCGAGTGATCTCTGAGGGATGCGGTCAAGATGCCGCCGGTCGGAATCACGGCGGTCGAAATACCGACGCCGGAATCCCGACCGCCACAATCCCGGCATATTCTCCCTCCGTGGGTGTCCACGACACCCATAGAGGGAGAATATAATAGTGTGCCGAGCGTAGCGAGGCACCGTACCCGCAGCGTGGCGAGCGAGCCCGCAAGGGGCTGCGTTCCGCTCGCCACCCCTGTCGAGATTGTGTGGTCGGGATTCCGGCGTCGGTATTTCGACCGCCGGGATTCCGGCCGGCGGCATTTAGTACTGATCCCATCTCTGAATAGATGCTGTGCGCACGGCCCCCTAAATGCCGGAAAATGGGTAAGCGCCACGAGGCCATGCCCACTTCATCCGAGGCCACTCCCCCTTTTCAGGAGGCTCGACTGTCCAGACTCTCCAAACTTAGAAGTTGGGAGGTATGTATATATGTAAGATACGGCTGTGGCATCTGTTTAATAATAATAGGCTAATGCGGCTCCACACCTCTCTGGTGGGGGGGGGGGGATTCAAACGTTTTTCAGCACCGGCGGCCAGAAGATGGCGCCCGACAGAGGAAATCAAGTGTTTTGCTTCATTTGGGCATGCGCAGCCGCTGGCACTGAAATTACTGTTGTGTCGTTCCATCATCTTGATGGGCTGATAACTAGTATATACAGTATACAGTATATGTATATATACATATATATATGTATACTGTACAGTATATGTACTATTATTAACACACACACACACACACACACACACACACACACACACACACACACACACACACACACACACACACACACACACATGATGCAGTCAGGATCCAGACAGCTAGGCTGTGGGAGGGAATGGTTAGGGTTAGGTTGCAGTAGGGGAGACGGTTAGGGTTGGGCTGCAGGAGGGGAGGGTTAGGGTTATGCTGCAGAAGGGGAGGGTTAGGCTGCTGGAGGGGTGGTTAGGATTAGGTTGTGGGAGGGGACGGTTAGGGTTAGGCTGCGGGAGGGGACAGTTAGGGTTAGGCTGCAGAAGGGGAGATGGTTAGGGTTAGGCTGCAGGAGTTGAGGGTTAGGGTTAGGCTGCGGGAGAGAACGGTTAGGGTTAGGTTGCAGTAGGGGAGACGGTTAGGGTTAGGCTGTGGGAGGGGAGGGTTAGGATGCGGAAGGGGTAGGGTTAGGCTGCTGGAGGGATGGTTAGGGTTAGGTTGTGGGAAGGGTTGGTTCAGGTAAAGCTGCAGGAAGGGAGGGTTAGGGTTAGACTGCGGGAGGGGAGGGTTAGGCTGTGGGAGGGGACAGTTAGGGTTAGGCTGCTGGAGGAACGGTTAGGGTTAGGCTGCGAGAGGGAACGGTTAGGGTTAGGTTGCAGTAGAGGAGACGGTTAGGGTTAGGCTGTGGGAGGGGAGGGTTAAGCTGCAGGATGAGAGGGTTAGGATTAGACTGTGGGAAGGGAGGGTTAGGCTGTGGGAGGGGACAGTTAGGGTTAGGCTGATGTAGGGGCGGTTAGGGTTAAGTTGTGGGAGGGGATGGTTAGGGTTAGGCTGTGGAAGATAATGGTTAGGGTTAGGCTGTGGGAGGGTATGGTTAGGGTTAGGCTGCGGGAGGGGAGGGTTAGGCTATGGGAGGAGATAGTTAGGATTAGGCTGTGGAAGGTAATGGTTACGGTTAGGCTGCAGGAGGGGACAGTTAGGGTTAGGCTGTGGGAGGGGTCGGTTAGGGTAGGCTGTGGGAGGGGATGGTTAAGCTGCGGGAGAGGTGGGTTAGGGTTTAAACACTTACCAGGATTCGTCTGTATTGTGAATTTTGGAATGCCACTGTTGGCATCTTGACCATCAGATTCTCATGGTCTGGATTTTGTATATCAAACCCACATATATACATACATATGGAGAGAGAGTAAAGATGCAATACAACACACACACACACACACACACACACACACGCTAGAGATGTGCGGCGGACACTTTTCGGGTTTTGGATCTAGATTTTTTGGGAAAAAACATAAAAACAGCTAAAATCACAGAATTTGGGGGTAATTTTGATCCTACAGTATTATTAACCTCAATAACAGTCTATTCTGAACGCCTCACAATATTATTTTTAGGCCAAAAGGTTGCACCAAGGTCGCTGGATGCCACAGTCATGTGGCAGACCCTGTCGCTGAAATGAATAATTTCAGCGACAGGGTCTGCCACATGACTGTGACTGAAATGACTGGTTTGTTTGAGCTCCCACCAAAAAATGAAGCAATTAATCTCTCCTTGCACAAACTTGCTATACAGAGGCAAGATGTCGTCCTCATCCTCAGGTTCCTCAACCCTTTCAGTGTGTACATCCTCATCCTCAGAGTATTAATTAATCCCCACTGGAATCCAACATCACAGGTCCCTGTGTACTTTCTGGAGGCAATTGCTGGTAAAGGTCTTCCTGGAGGAATTTATCATTCATTTTGATGAACATCATCTTCTCCACATTTTGTGGAAGTAACCTCGTACGCCGATCGCTGTCAAAGTTACCGGCTGCACTAAACACTCTTTCGGAGTACACACTGGAGGGGGGGGGGGGGGGCAACTTGGGTAAAATAAAGCCAGTTTATGCGAGAGCCTCCAAATTGCCTCTTTTTCCTACCAGTATACATACGGACTGTCTGACGTGCCTAGTTGGATGCTGTCATTGATATAATCCACCATTCTTTCAACGGTGACTGCATCATATGCAGTGACAGTAGACATGTCTGTAATTGTTGGCAGCTCCTTCAGTCCAGACCAGATGTCAACACTTGCTCCTGACTGCCCTGCATCACCGCCAGCGGGCTGGCTAGGAAATGTTATTCTTTTCCTGGCAGCCCCAGTTGCGGGAGAAAATGAAAGGAGGAGCTGTTGACAGATCACGTTCCGCTTGAGTTGACAATTTTCTCACAAGCAGGTCTTTGCACCTCTGCAGACTTGTTTCCTCTGGAAAGAGAGACCCAATGTAGGCTTTAAACCTAGGATGAAGCACGGTGGCCAAAATGTAGTGCTCTAATTTCAACAGATTGACCACCCTCGAATCCTGGCAAAGCGAATGAAGGGCTCCATCCACAAGTCCCACATACTTAGCGGAATCACTCCGTCTTAGCTCCTCCTTCAATATATCCAGCTGCTTCTGCAAAAGCCTGATGAGGGGAATGACCTGACTCAAACTGGCAGTGTCTGAACTGACTTCACGTGTGGCAAGAACCTTGCACAACATGGAAATCATTCTCCACTGTTCTTGAGTCAAGTGCATTCCCCCTCCTTCGCCTATATCATAGGTGGATCTATAGGCTTCAATGGCCTTTTGCTGCTTCTCCATCCTCTGAAGCATATAGAGGGTTGAATTCCACCTCGTTACTACCTGGCGTTGTTCGATATCACAAATCCCCAGGAGAGTCTAAGTAGGGGTAAGACATTGTGCGATGATGTCCCTCAGTTTCCAGAAGAGGTTGTCAGCGGTGTGCCTCTTACGGAAAGTGGTGATACACAGCATAGCCAACCTAGGAATGAGTTGGCGTTTGTGAGATGCTGCTGCTGGTGCCGCTGCTGTTGTTGCTGCGGAAGGCAATACATCTACCCAGTGGGCTGTCACAGTCATGTAGTCCTTAGTTTGCCCTGCTCCACTTGTCCACATGTCCGTGGTTAAATGGACAGTGGGTAGACTGAGGACACTTTTCTTAATGTCCCTGTACAGTCCGGGAATTGCTTGCCTAGTGAAGTGGAATCTAGATGGGATTTGGTACCGGGGACACAGTAGATCCATCAACTGTCTAAATCCCACTGCACTAATGGCAGATACTGGACGCATGTCTAGCACCAGCATAGTTGTTATGGCCTCACTAATCCGCTTTGCAACAGGGTGACTGCTGTCATATTTCATCTTCCTCGCAAAGGACTGTTGGACAGTCAATTGCTTAGTTGAAGTAGTGCAAGTCGTCTTCCGACTTCCTCTCTGGGATGCCGATCGACTCCCAGCAGCAACAACAACAGCAGCAGCAGTAGGCAAACCACTCAAGGATCCTCTGGAGGAATCCCAGTTAGGAGAGGACTCATCAGTCATGCCAGTGACATGGCCTGCAGAACTACTTATGTTCCTGACTGAGAAGGAAATTGACGTTGAGGTAGTTGGTGGTGTGGATTGCAGGAGCTTGGGTATAATACAAAGAAGGGATTTAGGTGTCAGTGGACTGCTTAAGCTATTACCCAAAGTTTCTGAACTTGACAATGACTTATGATGAATGCGCTGCAGGTGACGTATAAGGAAGGATGATCCTAGTTGGTTAACGTCCTTACCCCATTTATTATGGATTGACAAAGACAACACATGGCTTGACACCTGTTGTCCGGATTTGTGGAGAAATAATTCCACACTGAAGAGGTGGCTTTTTTGGTATTTTGCCCAGGCATGACAATGGGCTTTTTCATCCCCTGGCCAACAACTGTCTTCACTGATGTCCTATTCAAACAAACTACATCACCATCAGAATCCTCATCGTCAACTTCCTTCTCAGCGCCAGCTACACCAATATCCTCCTCATCCTGGTGTACTTCTACAGTGACATCCTCAATCTCAATATCAGCAACTGGACTGGCGGTGGTCCTCCCAGCACTTGCAGGAGGCGTGCAAGTGGTGGTAGGAGCCTCCTTTTCCCATGCAGTCTTGGGAAGGTCAGACCTAGACATCGCAACCGCGGACACACTTGGACTTTCCTTGGGGATTTGTTATATCTCTGAATGCACAGTTGTTTTTTCCTGTGCTTTAACCAGCTTATTTTTTTTACTTTTTCAAGAGGGGGGAGGACTTCCATCCTCATGAGAAGCTGAACCACCAGTCATGAACATAGGCCAAGGCCTTAGCCTTTCCTTGCCACTTCATGTTGTGAATGGCATATTGCCCCGTTTACATTTCTCATCAGATAATTTCTTTTTTTTATGGTTATCAATTTTTGCTTCTTGGATTTTACATGCCCTCTATGACATTGGGCATCGGCCTTAGCAGACTACGTTGATGGAATTGCATTATCAATGTCATAACTGGTGGCAGCAGCAGCTTCAGCACTAGTGATAGGAACAGGAAGTTGTTCCTGATCTTTCACTATCTTTTCCTCCAATTTTTTGTTTTCCATTTCACAGCACCCCTGTATTCTTACAGCATTCAAGACAGGACCAGTGTACTTTTATTTTAACAACAGCACCCCTGTATTTTTACAGCATACAGAACAGGACCAGTGTACTTTTATTTTAACAACAGCACCCCTGTATTTTTACAGCATACAGGACAGGGCCAGTGTAATTTTATTTTAACAACAGCACCCCTGTATTTGCTGCCAGTGTACTTTTAGTTTAACATCAGCACCCCTATAATTTTAGGGTGTGGTATGCAAGGTCGACCACACTTAGGTCAACAGTGTCTAGGTCAGCCACTATTGGTCAACAGTAAGTAGGTCGACCTGGTTTCTAGGTCGACAGGGACTCTAGATCGACATGTACTATGTCGACATGACAAAAGGTCGACATGAGTTTTTGCAGTGACCGGAATCCCCGATTAGTGCACCATGTCACCTTGCATGTCTTGCTTCGTTTGCCATGCTTTGAGGTTCGCATCCCGCTAAAGACTGCCTGCGCGCAAAAGCAGGGCCTGCCACCGCCCGGCCGTCTGCAGGGGGCATGTCTAAGTAAGGCCGCATCTCCAATACGACTCAGCCGGATGGAGCGTTGGTTGAGGATGTATCCCAACAGGGCAGAGGCTGAGTTTTTGTATTCAGGTTTTTGAGACGGCTTTCGGTGGCCAATTTTTGGGGCGGTCCCGGTGGGGTTACCAAAAAATGTGAAATCTGCAAGGGAATTGCCGTGGGTGGTGTTGGAGAAGGTGTAAAAGGAGGTCATGTTGGGCCGAATGGCTGGACCCTTTCCGTCACCCCCTTTGGCGGACCTGGTTCTGTCTCCGGTGTGTGTAGTCCTCAAGAAGGAAACAGGTAAATATCGGCTGATACAGCATTTGTCTTACCCATGCAGATACTCGGTAAATGATGCCATTCCTGCAGAATTGTGCTGGGTGCGATATCAGTCTGACAAAGTCAAATATTACCTTTGAACATAAAGCTATATACTTATTATGGACTAGTACGCAATCAGCGCACGGAGTACCGTAAGGGTACGCACTTAGCGTAGCATACGCTAAGCCGTGGGCGCGACGCACGAGCGGCACTTACGCTCACGGGCTAACGCTTAGTATCGAGCACGCTATAGGCGGCCCGAGTACCGTACTGCTACGCTGTTGGCGTAGCGGACGCTGTGCCGTGAGCGGCGCTGACGCTCACGGAATGACACACAGTAAACCTTGTTAACAACACACTGTAAGGGTATGCTTATACTGTAAACATTAGTACTGTAATATTACCACAATGTAACACTTATTGACCTTGATAATATGAAAGCTGTTCGAGCGATTGAGACGCTCAGAAACCCTTTACAATAACTGGTGAAACACACAAGACCTGGTAAGGTTCCAACACCTTCGTAGAAGATACTTTAGTATAAAAAGGGGAAAAACAGTTACAGCTTATACACTACAGACCTAACATCAATATCTAAACAGAATAACAAGAAATAAATGTGAACAATAGCGAACGATCGCAAACAGAACAAACACAAAGAGAATAAAATGGCAAACACTTAAAGGATAACAAAATGAGAACGAATGGCGTACATAAAGAATAACAAAATGGCTACAGAGAAACTTACACACGTGGGAATGATTCGCAAGCGCGTCCTGGACCAGCCCTCAGCCTTCAGTATGAAAACCTTTGTAGAGAGAGTGAGTGCTGGTCCAGCAATGGTGGCCTTTATATACACAACATACAGTAACAATACAATGGTCCCTATAATCTTATAGTTCATTGGACACAGGAATGTGTCTCTGCATTATAACAAAAGGTCATAGGTGGGTTCGAACAGGTGGGCTGTGTCTATTTCCAACTGCTCAGGTGGGAGGTATCCTCAGGATTCCCGCCGCATGGATAATGAACTGCAAATACAGTAAATGTCTCTAAATTACTTTTAAACATAACTATACGCAGGAGCGAACAATCTCTTCCTAACCAACACTGAAATGTTACTATTAAAATACTCTACAGCTGGATACTAGACATCACCGTTCTACCTTTATCTGACCCTTCCTATCATGCAAAGAGGAATCTCTCTGTCCAAGAACCGTTTACACTAAACATACTTGCTGACATTGTTAAGGGAAATACTATCTATAAAACACACTATTTAGGTTAAATATGTTGCGATCGAGTCGCTCGCTAGACGCTCACAAACTCCGCCATACATACACATCTCCATGCGCAGGAGACGTCGGAGCGTCCCTTACGCAACCTGAGGGGATGCGTACGCACGGGGGAGTGGGTGCCCGAGCAGCGGGCATGTGCATTGGGGTTAGTACAAGGCATTGTGAATCACGATATTTTTCGACTTTGACAAGTCGTTTGATCAGGCATTGGATATGGTTAGCGCTTCTGGTAAGGGATCCTTGTTAGCACTTTCCAACACTGGTGCGTGATGGCTGGCACTGGGGAACGTAGGGTGGCTCACTACCTCAATGATTTCCTGTGCATTGGGCCGGCAGATTCACCCGTGTGCTTAGCTCCTGTTTTCGGTACAGGCGCTCTTTGCATTTTTGGGGTACCGGTGGCGCGCAATAAGACTGAAGGGCCTGTGACGAGGCTGTCCTTTTTGGGTATCGAGATTGATACCCTGGCTGGCTGCTGTCGTCTTCCTCGCGATAAGATAGATAAGTTGCGTGAGGCTATTACAGCGGCGCTGTCAGTTGGTAAGCTCAAGCTGTGTCAGATACAGTCCATGCTAGGCCTACTTCACTTCGCTTGCAGGGTAGTGCCCGTGGGTAGGGTGTTTTGCAGAAAGATGGAGCGCTCCACATCCGGCATTGCGCTCCAGCACCATTTTGTAAAGTTGTCAGCTGAGGTAAAGCGAGATCTGAGGATTTGGGATATCTTTATTTCCCAGTTCAATTGCGTACTGATTTGACCAGCTCCCGCCTGCAGCAACTTGCAACTTCAGCTCTGTACTGATGCTGCGGGGGCGTCCGGCTTTGGGGCTTTTCTCAATGGTTCTTGGTGTGCTGCACCTTGGCCGGCGGACTGGATTCGAGAGGGGTTGACAAGGAACATGCTGTTGCTCGAACTGATTTTACATAGTGGTGGCATTGGAGTTGTGGGGGGACCGTTTGAGCAACTCTAGCATTGTTTTTTGGTGTGACAACCTAGGGGTAGTGCAGGTGATCAATCATCAGAGTTGCTCTTCTCTGCCAGGTTGTTCGTTTGCTGTCCAGGCTTGTCCTTCGCTGCCTTATCCCTAACATTCAGTTTGTGGCAAAACATGTGCGTGGGGTTCAAAATGTTATTGCGGATGCGCTTTCTAGATTTGATTGGCCTAGGTTTCGTGCACTAGCTCCTCAGGCTGAGTTGGAGGGTGACCCATGTCCCCATTATGTTTGGCAGGTGATCAGGCCGGCATGGAGGAAATAGCAATGCGTGCGATTGCACCAAGAACATTGCGCTGCTATTGGGCAGGTTGGCTTGAATGGGAGCTTTTCCATAAATCTGCGGCTCAGGCAGGTAAGGGCTTACGTAAGACTATGCTGGCTTTCATATGGAACCTTTACACTCAAGGGCGTTCGGTTGCCGTAGTGAGGCGTATTCTGGCAGGCTTTTCTTATTTCTCATCACTTTACGATAGGCCTGATCCCTCAAGGTCCTTTCTGGTGTCAAGGGCATTGAGGGGTTGGTACCGGTCAATTCCCCCGTCGGTTGATTGCAGACGACCAATTGACAATTTGCTATTGCCCCGTCTTTTGGATTCGGTTTCAGAGATATGTTACTCTTCATATGAATGTTTATTGTTCCGTTTAAGTTTTTCCATGGCGTTCCATGGAGCATTCCGGGTTTGTGAGCTTGTTGCTCCTTCCAAACGGGTTGAATCTCCCCTCTCTTGTGAGGATATTATAGTTCAACCTGAGGTTTGTGTCACCTGCGGCGTTCCAAGACTGACCAGGCTGGTAGAGGGAGTTGGCTATCGCTTCAGCCATGCTCAGACAATAGGGTGTGTCCTGTGACACTGGCTCAGGCCTTCCTGCAGGTGCGGCCAGACCTGTCTGGGGCATGGTTGATGCATGCACATCTCAGTTACTAAATACCAGTTTGTTCATGTCTTGAAGCGTTGTCTGGCTGCATTGGGCCTATCCTCGGAAGAGTTCTGGACGCATTCATTTCGTATCGGGGCTGCAACATCTGTGGCTGTCGCTGGTCGATCCGATGCTGAGATTCAGTCTCTGGGTCGGTGACACTCTAACGTGTTTCGGTCATATATACGTCCGAGTTTATCTGTTTTTTGTCATCAAACATAGCTGACTGGAGGATTAACCACTCGACGACTTTCTGCGGGAGTTTTTGAGGAATTTCACTTCCCCTGGGGGTCCTATTGGCTCTCCAATTATGATTATATGGCGTTAGTAATGTTAGCTACTCCGTGGGTTGAGTGTTTCGCCTCAAGGTCCGGTCGGCTACGTTTGTCTTCCCCTCCTATCCCTCGTTTGTTGTTGTGTTGTATGGGGGTGGATCTATGTTTGATTTTATGTTCTCGTATATCTGCCCTCCATGTGCTGACTGAATTTTAACGTGTTTCAGGTGGACCTGGTTGCAAGCTAGTGTGGGTGCTAGGGCATTTTTGTTTTTTGGGTGGCTCGGTGCCCATCGGCTGTGGATAACGATTATTTTCAACATGCTCCACTGATTCGGTGTTAGGTTTTCGAGGGATGCGCTGGGGCTCGCTCCGGGCTCACCTTGTGGAGGCTGTACAGTGTTTTGGATTGCCGAAGGTTTTGATGTTGCACTTAGGGGGCAATGATATTGGTCAGCTGACAGCTCTGGAGTTGCGTTCGGTTATCATTAGGGACTTGCATTTGATCGCTGAGGCTTTGCCCGAGTGTAAACTTGTTTGGTCTTCTTTGGTCCCTAGGCATGTATGGCGAAATGCGAGGTCTGGTGCTTGGTTGGATGTGGCTTGGAAAAAGGTCAATATCGCGGTGGTTCGTTATCTGTTGGAGAATGATGGCAGAGTGGTGGATCATAGTTTGATTAGATTCCAGGATGCACACCTTTACCGTTCTGACGGGTTTCACCTTAGCACTGAAGGTATGGCCATTTTCGTGGAGGATTTGTTCTGCTGGTTAAGGGATTTTCTTTAGAGATGGTATTGGTGGCGGTGCTGCGGCATAGAACGGTTGGTCGTTAAGTTTTTAGGCTTTAGTGGGTGCGCTCTCCTTGCAGTGGGATATGGCGTAAACCAATTGTCCTGGACGGGAAATGGTTACACCACCTGAATGGGTGGGTTGTGGAGTGGAGAGTTGAACACCAACGCTTGGTTTTGTGTGTGTGTTTGTTTTCACTGTCCGTTCTTTAGTGCCGCCACCATTTAAAGTAAAAATGAAAAATAGTACCTGTCAATAATAAATTTGACAAAGATTTTAAAACGCCAGCACTGTTGTCTGTGTCTTTATTTTAATTGTTAAGTTATAATAGGTAGTTGTGATTAAATACATGTAAAGGGGTAAAACGAAAAATCCCCCGATAGTGGGTTAATATATATATATATATATATATATATAAAATATGTCGTCAGGCTCCGGAGCCTTATCTCCGGCGGGTGCTCCCGCGGGTTACCGTCCTGCTGGCCGGCGCGGCAGCAGGGAGCTGCTGGCGGCGGGTCCTCCTGGACGGATGTGCGGCTGCCGGGGGTCTGGAGAGCCGGGCGCTGCGGCGGACATCGCTGCGGTAAGGTCCTCTAGTGGTGACACAGTATAGTGTGTCAGAGACAGAAGCTGGCTAAAGCTGTGTGCTAACAGCTAAGTATGTTTCCTGTGCTGTGGGCAGCCATGTTGGAGACCAAAGTATTACCAATGAAGTTCCCAATCTGTGTCCAGCCAATCCTGCGTGTTCTCCCCTTACAAAAGGTTCTCCAGCTCTGTGCTCCCAGGTTACTTCTGGTTCCCTGGTCCTGGTTGCTCTCATCCATCGGTTACCTAAACGCTGCTGCAGTCCTGCTGTCTGAATCCGTTGCCACTCGTGGAAGCGCTCACGGGGTCTCAGGTCGTAGAGGAGCTCCAGGTGCTAACGGCGGTTCCCGCAGACGTCTTCATTTCTTCAAAGTCCAAGTTCTTCAGCCTCGTCTTTCAATCACAAACCACGTCCTCATTTCGTCAAAGTCCAAGTTCTTCAGCCTCGTCTTTCAATCACAAACCACGTGTGACAGGACGGAACCGCACGGAAGCACTCGCCGCTTGCCGCGTCCCGTTGACTGCGCACAGAATGGAAGGTCAAGCCGCACGAGGCCTGACCACATAGGGGATTCCCGCTTACCGTCAGTAACCGCCTGTTACTGACTCCACCCACTGCGCTGTGGGCGGGTTCTCGCTGCCACCACCAAACTCCTAACCTGCCGTGGCGTTTGGAACCACGGTTCTGCCCTGTATGTGCCGACGCACTGCTTTACCACACCTGTGTGGTGTCGACGAATCCCCACTAGCCACTTGCTAGGCCTCTACCGGTAGCTGGCGGAAGGCGGAGCTTGGAGACGTCAGGTGCTTCCCTGGACAGCCGGAGGACGGGGCTAGGTTTGGCCTAACCCTGTTGGTCACAAGATGAAGCAGTCTTCTTGAGGCAAAGGTGTTTATTGCTCAAATAACCTTTAAAAAGGCTCCTCCCTATTGCTAGGGGCAACAGCATACAATTAAGATGTTTCAGCAGAAGAAGATGTTACAATACACAATCCTATGGGCCAACTGCCCTCCTTTTATCCCTCTCCAAGACCCCTTACCACAGGGGGTAAGCCCGCCCTGTGGTGTACAACCAATCAATGTTTACCCATGAGCTGTGCATGCTCTGGACTCATGCACACCTAACATTGTCCCCAATGGACAGTGGGGAGTGGCCGGTCTCCTTTGTCTCTCCCATCTGGGAGAGCAGGCTACTCCCACGGTGCCGTTCAGTCTGGCTGGGGGGAGGTTTTCCCTCCTAAACTGACTTCCAGAAACCTGCCCGGGACCCCTTCTCACTGCCTGCAGCCTGGATTTGGGCTCCAGAGCTGGGCAGCCTGGCTCCCCGGTCCAGGTCTCTGGTCCACTACGGCTGATCTCCATGGAGCTCTCTGCGAGGGCTCTCTGTGTGCTGGAGGTATGGGGCTGGCTTCCCCCATCCTCCAGCCTGCTTTTCTGCCTCTGGGGTTCCAGGGAGCTGGCTCTCCCTGTCCCCCCAGGGTGGCACTAATCAGTGGCCTCGCCGCACGCAGCGGCGCACCCCCCTGTACCTAAGCCCGGCGGACCGGGACACTTGTCCCGGCCGCCGTGACCCTGGCTTGTTTCAGCGCTGAGGCGCCGGGAGCGTAGCTCCCGGACCCCAGCGCTCACCATCCTGCTGGCCCGCCTAATGTGCCCACGCCGCTAGGGAGCCGGCTAGCCCGGTCCCCCCTGAGCGGCGCCTGTCTTGTGGCCTCGCTGCAGCGTCCGGCGGGGAGCCGGGCTGCAGCGCACCCCCCTCGCCGGCTAGCAGCCCGGGACGTCCGTCCCGGCTGCTGCGGCTGGCCACCCGTGCTGTGCTGAGGCGCTGGGAGCAGAGCTCCCGGCCCCCAGCGGCGGCTCTCACATAGAGCACTGCAGCGGGAGCCGAGCTCCCAGCCGCAGCGCTCACCCTTCTCCCCGGCGCGCACACTCCAGTGCGCCCGGGGCTACACTGACCGCTGCCGGGAGCGGAGCTCCCGGACTCCGGCGGTCAGCGGCTGCCTCCTCTCCCTCGGCGCGCACACTCTGCTGAGCGCGCCGGGGAGCTGTCCTCCCTGCCGTGGTCTCCGGAGGGGTCCGGGACCACGGCACATATTAAAATACATTTTAAACATATTTATAAAACACGGCGCCTAGCGCCCACAATATATTTCAAATTTGGCGCCAAGAGCCCCTTTTGTCCTTGCAAATGGCGCCGGGCACTAGGGATTAACCCCTTCAGTGCCAGGGCGGCCATTTGCCTCGTGGCTGGGGGCTCTCCGGCCACACTCCTCCCCCCCCATTCAAGCGGGTCAACCAGGGACCCATGTCCCAACGATTTGGGTCCTGGTCCCGCAGTCCGTTGGGGTGAAGGGGACGCTACCTGGGGGGTGTAGGTTCCGGCCTAGACAGTTCATCCATAGTGCAGTGGGCCTCTCTTCGTGGGTGCACAATGTTCAAATAGTCCACCTGAAGTCCAAGTTCAAGGCTCCACCACAAAAGTCTGTCCAATTTCCCCAAGGTAGGTTGCAGCCACCTAACAGGTAGGTGGTAAGTCACCACGGTGGGGGGCCGGTTACAAACAAGTGCCACCCACGGTGTCCCAACTGTGGCATACCCCACCTCCCACAATAGCAGTATACTGCTCAAACAGGCCACAGGGTGCTCCTGCCCATGTGGCTCTTTCTGGCTCGGTACTGCTCCCAGTCCGTGCAGTGGCGCAATAGTTCGTAACACACAGTCCTGGTCAAGAATGTGCGCCATCAGCACTGGAGCGGGTACCCGAGCCTCCTTCAATGACTGGAATGCCAACTCGCAAGCGGGTGCAAAGTCCACTGACTTGGGAATGCCCTTCCTAGCCATCTCTGTCAAGGGGTTCACTACAGGACTAAAGTCAATGACAACATGTCCGTAGGGCCTTACAGGTTCTAAGGTCAGTACCGGTCTGGGTGATGTGGGTCGGGGACAGCCTCTGGTTGCCTCCACCCCCTCTGGGTTGGGCCTACCCCTGTCTCCTCCCACATGGTGCCCCAGGCACTGCACCTCCGTCATACCTATCGGGCAACTGTCTGCCCTAACTGTCAGACCTGCCCTCCAATCCTCCTCCGTCGACCTATGACTCGGGAAACCTACCCTGTCACCTAGGCCTACTCCTTCCTCCTCGTCCGCTACCTGTGCCACAGTGATAGCGGCCAGACCACCAGCCTCTGGATCCTGTGTGGCATCCACTGCAGGGAGGCTGCGTGTCTTCCCCGATCTACTGTGCACAGGCAAGGGACCTGCTATGTCCACAGCAACTTGCTGCAAGGGTTCTCCTATGGGCAGAGGCCCGAAGACAACACAACCGCTGGAGTGCCCCGGCTGCCAACGCATGGCACCAGCCTTACAGTTGGTCTGGGCGTCATCCGACATTCCAGACCAGGGTAAGCTCTGTGTCAGGCACTTCAGGGTACGGTCTGTCTCCGGGTTACTGTCCAAAGGGGTTTCGCTGGCAACCGACACCGGTTGCGCAGGAACGTTCCCTGAGGGGACCAGTTGGACACATTCCCTATCTGGTCTATCCCCTCCCACTTTCCTGGCTACCCTGTACCTTAACCCTTCCCGCCAGGTCAACCTCCCCGCCCCAACCCTGTCAAGGCCGCTGCCAGAGTGGCGCCTCATGCCTTTCGGGGATGGGTCAGAGAGTTGAGCCTCCCTAAACTCCTGCCTGTGGCCCTCAATTTCTCCTAAATTGGGACACTCTACAGGGGGATCTAGGTGGGGACTACTAGGGTCAGTCTGGTAGGGGTCAGTCATGGAAAAGTCAATGTGGTTTCTCATACTCACCGCCGGAGTTGGCAAACCACTTGGGTCAGGAACATCATTGGGCACCCCCACAGGATCAAACGAGCTGGAACAGACATCCTCTGCGTTGCTAGGGGACGTGGGCATACCAGAGGCAAAAGGCATGCGGGGTCGATGTGCTGATCTAGCCGCTGTAATCTTTTCCTCTGGGCTGGTTGATGCTGTGGTTGGCTGTGCTGGCAGTTGTCTAGCAGCTGTAGTCTTTTCCTCTGGGCTGGGCTGTGCTGGAGTAGCTGATGTCAATGGTGGTTTTGGAACTTGACTCCGGGGAATGGCGCCAACAAACATAGTGACGATCCCACCACCCAGATCATTTCCTAGGACCACATCAGTTGGGAGACCATCCATGACGGCAACTTCTCGCAACTCGGGTCCAGCTCCCCAGTCCAGGTAGACTCTTGCCATGGGAACCGCTTTTTCTGTTCCTTCTGCCAGGGTGATCGTGGCAGTGCGACCCTGCAATACTGCAGCAGGATCTATAAGGTGGGGGCTCACCACAGTGATTGAGGCCCCAGAGTCTCTTAGGCCTTCCCCCTGCAGGGGTCCCACGTGGACCGGCTGCAGGTGCCTCCACATGTTGTGTAGGGGCTGTTTGGCCATGCAGGTGACTCTCTCCGCAGAGTGCACCTGTCTCTCGCCACACTCCATCGGACTGACTGGAGGGGGAACAGTCTCTGTAGGCTCATCTCCTCTCGTCAAACAAGCGATCCGGGCTCCAGCACTCGGATTTGGGGCACGAGTCTGGGGTGCTTGGGATGCAGGACAGTTCATCCTCAGATGTCCGATTTTCCCACAGCCGTAGCACTTCTTCTCCAGTCGTGGCACCGATGATCTCTGATCAGTTGCAGGGACGCTGCGGTGCGGTTGCTGGCCAAGAGCACCCGGGTTGGAAGATGCTTGTCTTTGGGGGTGATGAGTTGAAGAGGGGGGTCCCCCTGGTGGTACAGTCTTTTGGAGCTGGCTGCTCGCTGGGCGCTTCTGGCCCCGTGGCCGAATTGCCACATATTTGTCGGCTAATTGGGCAGCCATTTTTAAGCTGGGTGGCTCCCGATCTAGCACCCACTCCTTCACTTCTTGGGCGCACCTGCGGTAGAACTGCTCCCTGCAGATCAGGTCGATCAGTGCGTCCCATGTAGTGGCTTCCGAATCCTTCACCCACTTCACCACGTACTGCCGCAGCTGGGTGGCGAACTGCTCATGGGTGCTGCTAGGATTCTTAGGCAAGTCTCTGAATTTCTTCCTGTAAGACTCGGGAGTGATGAAGAATCGCTGGAGGAGGGCCTTCTCGACTTCGTCGTAGTTCCCACAGTCCTCCGTCGCCACTCCTCGATAGGCCTCCAAGGCCTCTCCATGCAGAGTGGGCACAAGGTGTCTCACCCACTCTGACTTGGGTAGATCATGTAATTTGCAAGTCCTTTCAAAAACTTGTAAATGTCCATCAATGTCCCCATCACTGTCTGCAAACTTGGCAAACTGAATACGTCCTGATCTGTGTACAACAGCTGACAACGGCTCCCGGGGTACCACGGCCTGTGGTGCCCGCTCATCACGCCACATCTGGATGATGATCAAGCGCTCTTGCTCCGTTGCCCTTTCCCCCAATTCCGCTAGCCGATCTGCTAGGGTATCCGGGCCGCCCCCCCTGGGACGTTGGGATCCTGGCCCTGCTAGGGATTGCTGGGAAACATGGCTGCTGTGAAAGGGGGCGGGGCTTGTGGATCTCACCGGTTCCTTACGAAGGTCCACTGTTGGGCCGTCCTCTGCGATGCTGACGCCGTCAGTGCTTTCCACCTCCGCCCGATGAGACTCCTCCACGCTCCTGAGCGCCGCCTTCATGACGCTTCTGGACGCGTTGGAAGGGATATCCACACCCTTCCCCTGGCATACGATCTCCAGATCCTCCTTGGACATTCCGCTGAATTCCGCCATCTTGTGCGTCCTCCTGCGCTGCAGTTACTCCTCTCCTGAGTAACTCGGCTTCTCCAATCGGGTGATGAAAAGCCGCCTGGGATTATCCCACCTCTATGCCACCAATTTCTGTGACAGGACGGAACCGCACGGAAGCACTCGCCGCTTGCCGCGTCCCGTTGACTGCGCACAGAATGGAAGGTCAAGCCGCACGAGGCCTGACCACATAGGGGATTCCCGCTTACCGTCAGTAACCGCCTGTTACTGACTCCACCCACTGCGCTGTGGGCGGGTTCTCGCTGCCACCACCAAACTCCTAACCTGCCGTGGCGTTTGGAACCACGGTTCTGCTCTGTATGTGCCGACGCACTGCTTTACCACACCTGTGTGGTGTCGACGAATCCCCACTAGCCACTTGCTAGGCCTCTACCGGTAGCTGGCGGAAGGCGGAGCTTGGAGACGTCAGGTGCTTCCCTGGACAGCCGGAGGACGGGGCTAGGTTTGGCCTAACCCTGTTGGTCACAAGATGAAGCAGTCTTCTTGAGGCAAAGGTGTTTATTGCTCAAATAACCTTTAAAAAGGCTCCTCCCTATTGCTAGGGGCAACAGCATACAATTAAGATGTTTCAGCAGAAGAAGATGTTACAATACACAATCCTATGGGCCAACTGCCCTCCTTTTATCCCTCTCCAAGACCCCTTACCACAGGGGGTAAGCCCGCCCTGTGGTGTACAACCAATCAATGTTTACCCATGAGCTGTGCATGCTCTGGACTCATGCACACCTAACATTGTCCCCAATGGACAGTGGGGAGTGGCCGGTCTCCTTTGTCTCTCCCATCTGGGAGAGCAGGCTACTCCCACGGTGCCGTTCAGTCTGGCTGGGGGGAGGTTTTCCCTCCTAAACTGACTTCCAGAAACCTGCCCGGGACCCCTTCTCACTGCCTGCAGCCTGGATTTGGGCTCCAGAGCTGGGCAGCCTGGCTCCCCGGTCCAGGTCTCTGGTCCACTACGGCTGATCTCCATGGAGCTCCAAGAAACCACTCAGCTTGTTTTATGGCTAAGCTGCTTCTCTTTCTCCCTGTCCCCATTGGAACTGTGAGGCTGGATGGGAATGCATTCCGTTTTTAGGGAAAAGGTCTGGGAGAATCCATCAGCCTGCACAGCTATGGATTCCCCCCTCCTGGGACACACAATCAAGTAAGTGCATTTTATCTTTAAATACATTACATTTTTAAATCACACTGTACATTTCTCTTTAAATATACCCTGAGCCTGTGCCCTGCACAGACTCTACATACTCAGGCACTGCAGTGCCTTCCCTAGCCCTGCAGCCTGGCTGCGAGGGCTCTCTGTGTGCTGGAGGTATGGGGCTGGCTTCCCCCATCCTCCAGCCTGCTTTTCTGCCTCTGGGGTTCCAGGGAGCTGGCTCTCCCTGTCCCCCCAGGGTGGCACTAATCAGTGGCCTCGCCGCACGCAGCGGCGCACCCCCCTGTACCTAAGCCCGGCGGACCGGGACACTTGTCCCGGCCGCCGTGACCCTGGCTTGTTTCAGCGCTGAGGCGCCGGGAGCGTAGCTCCCGGACCCCAGCGCTCACCATCCTGCTGGCCCGCCTAATGTGCCCACGCCGCTAGGGAGCCGGCTAGCCCGGTCCCCCCTGAGCGGCGCCTGTCTTGTGGCCTCGCTGCAGCGTCCGGCGGGGAGCCGGGCTGCAGCGCACCCCCCTCGCCGGCTAGCAGCCCGGGACGTCCGTCCCGGCTGCTGCGGCTGGCCACCCGTGCTGTGCTGAGGCGCTGGGAGCAGAGCTCCCGGCCCCCAGCGGCGGCTCTCACATAGAGCACTGCAGCGGGAGCCGAGCTCCCAGCCGCAGCGCTCACCCTTCTCCCCGGCGCGCACACTCCAGTGCGCCCGGGGCTACACTGACCGCTGCCGGGAGCGGAGCTCCCGGACTCCGGCGGTCAGCGGCTGCCTCCTCTCCCTCGGCGCGCACACTCTGCTGAGCGCGCCGGGGAGCTGTCCTCCCTGCCGTGGTCTCCGGAGGGGTCCGGGACCACGGCACATATTAAAATACATTTTAAACATATTTATAAAACACGGCGCCTAGCGCCCACAATATATTTCAAATTTGGCGCCAAGAGCCCCTTTTGTCCTTGCAAATGGCGCCGGGCACTAGGGATTAACCCCTTCAGTGCCAGGGCGGCCATTTGCCTCGTGGCTGGGGGCTCTCCGGCCACACACGTCTTCATTTCTTCAAAGTCTAAATACTTCAGCCTCGTCTTTTAATCATAAAACACAGTCTTCAGTTCTTCTTTACTGGAGTTTTTCAGCTTCACTCTTCAAGTCATTTAACCATAGATTCTAATTCTTCTTTTTCTTCTATTTCTCCAATATTCGTGTACAGCCTGATTATTCATTAAAACTACAGTTATCTTCCTACGAAGTCCTCCTTTTCTTTACGCCCTCCGGCCAACGTTAACACTTAGTTTGGCTTCCACCCCATGAGGAGGAATTACATTCAGCCACCTCGTTTACTCTCCTCACAGGTAGCTGTCCCTTCAGCCAAAACTCGGTTGTCGGAACCCCAACTTACGCCGAGCTTGACATATATATATATATATATTTCTCTTACAGCCTAGAGGATGCTGGGGTCCACATTAGTACCATGGGGTATAGACGGGTCCACTAGGAGCCACTGGCACTTTGAGAGTTTAATAGTGTGGGCTGGCTCCTCCCTCTATGCCCCTTCTACCAGACTCAGTTTAGAAAATGTGCTTACCAGAGCTTCTCTGGTAAAAGTTTTTTTTAGAGTTTATTATTTTACAGGGAGGCTGATGGCAACAGCCTCCCTGCTTCGTGGGACTAAGGGGGGGGAATAGTGTCCACCCTAAGGGGTCTGAGCCACTATCTCCGCTGACAGGATACTGAGCTCCTGAGGGAATCGAACGTTCCCCGCCACAGGGGATCGCTCACCCCCGCAGCATGCCGCCAACTCCCTTACAGAGCCAGAAGACTTCCGTGGCGAGTTAGTCACCGCCTCCCACCCGGCAAGCGGGAAGCCGGTGTGAAGATGGTGGCTACAGGGTAGGGAGCGCAGTACTAACTGCGCTCCAGGGCTCAGCGGTACTTGATGTGGCACTGTGAGGGGCGCCCAGAGCCAGCGCCTACACCCTACACTGTCGGAGATCCCAGATCCCCGCCAGCATATACCTCAGGCCAGTATAAATTCAAACCAGAGCGGGAAGCAGCGCCATGAAAGGGGGCGGAGCTCCTCCATAGAGCGGACCCAGCAGCGTTCAGCACCATCTTTACTGCATGCAGAGACACTAACAGGGGAGAGCTGTTCCTCCACATCAACTCCAGCTGCCTTGTATGGTACCAGGGGGTTGTAGAAGGGGGGGGGGCGGTGTAATAGACTGTGTAACCTATTAAGGTGCACAGTTAGCGCTGGTAAGGGGTGTCCTTTATCTTAAAAAGTGGTGTTTGTGGGTTGGCTCTAAACTCTGTGTCTCTCTTGGCATTCTTGAGGGGCAACTCTGTCTGCCATTTCCGTGTGTGTGTGTGTGTGTGTGTGTGTGTGTGTGTGTGTGTGGGTGCTTGTTGTCTCACAAAATGCCATGTCTAGGGACTCTGTGTCATATGCTGCAGAGGATATGTCCTCTCAGGATGATCCATTCCATGTAATCAGGATTGCTCTGTTTTAGCACAGATTCCAATAAGAGAACCTGAGTGGTTAACCTCTATTAAGGGTATGATCTCTCAGATTTCTACTAGGGTAGCACAGAATGAAACTGCAACTCAGGTTTTACAGAACTCTATGGCTGTTTGGTCCGGGTCGGCACCTTCAGGGCCCCCTGCTGCTCTTGCCCAGATTATGCAAGATGACACGGATACCGACTCTGACATAGTAGACGGTGATGGGGACGTGCTGAGGGGGGCGGCATCTCTTGCAAAAGGGGTGCAGTTGATGATTGAAGCCATTAGAGATGTGTTAAATGTGTTAAATATTGCTGACGCAATACCTGAGCAGGTTGAGGAGGCTTACTTCACGGACAATAAGAAAGCCTCGCTAACCTTTCCTGCATCTAAGGAGTTAAATACTATATATGAAAAGTCCTGGGAAAACCCAGAGAAAAATTCCAGATCCCAAGAAAAGTTCTGGTTGCTTTCCCCTTTCCTGAGGAGGATAGAAAGAAATGGGAAAACCCGCCCATAGTTGACGCATCTGTATCCAGGCTGTCAAAGAAGGTGGTTTTACCTGTCCTGGGATCTGCCGTGTTGAAAGAACTGCATACAAAGAAAAAGGTTGCAGGTGCACACTTCAAACATTACCAATTTATTAATAATAATCATTGCAATAAAATTTTGCATTTGAAGCGAAGTACTTCGCATAGTTATGGCCATAAGTAACGGCTTGCCCACCGCGTCCAGGTGACCTCATTAGTCAGGCAAGTCCCTAACATTTTGGGGGGTACAAATCAAGGGCGCGGGACCCCCCAAAATGAAGCAGCTGAGTGACCCAAGGGCAACACAAAAGTGAAAAAATATATGGTGAAAAAGTGAAAATAGTTTAGTGAGAGAGGCTGCTGAAAATAGCAGAGGTAAATTAGTGTGAGGCAATGAAGTGAGAGGTAAAGTAGTGAAAGATTAAGGTGGGAAATGAATTACGTTGAAACAAAACACACGATAGGGATGAAAGTAAATATGAAAATAAGTGTTAATGTGTTGCTCCTGAGGCAAAACAGCCACAACAGTCCAGGGGGACCCACACCCCGGAAATGCACCCCCATCTGATAATCCAATATACATTTGTGCAGGACTCACCTTGCTCTGCATGCAGTCTAAGAAATGTCAGGAACCTAATTAAAACCAATATATAGGACAGGTGGGCGTGGGTGCTACCACCAGGCAGAAGGGGTCTCTGGCCTTCTAATGTGTATGTAAATACACAGCATTAGGTGTTAAAAGAAACGGCTGATCGCAAGATTGACACTACGCTCAAATCCATATACACGGCTTCAGGGGCGATACTACGTCCTACCATTGCCTGTGCATGGATTTCTAAAGCTATAGTAAAGTGGTCTGGCACGTTACTTGAGGAATTGGATACAATGGATAAAAGTGACATTGAATTGTTCTTACGTAACATACAGGATTCTATGGGATTTACGGTGGAATCCAGAAAGACCTGGGTTCGATGGCTGCAGGGATATCTTCCATGTCTGTCTCAGCTCGTAGAGGAATCTGGCTGCGTCAATGGTCTGCCGACACGGAATCCATTAAAGGCGTGGAGAACCTACCCTACACAGGTCAGGCTCTATTTGGGGAAGCGCTAGATGCATGGATTTCCGCGGCAACTGCGGGTAAGTCACCTTTTCTTCCTTCTGCTGCGAATAAACTCTTTTCTTCAGCTACATCACAGTCCTTTCGGACTCCTAAATCAAGAAAGAGTAAACCGCATAACACCTTCTTTAGAGGAGGGCGGGCAAAATTCAAAAAATCTGCTACTGCAGGCTCCCAGGACCAGAAGCCTGCTTCTGGTACATCAAAATCCTCAACATGACATTGGACCACACGGCCTGGAGGAAGGACCGGTGGGGGCGAGACTCAGAAGGTTCAGTCACGTTTGGGTGACGTCGGGCCTCGACCCCTGAGTGCAAGATATTGTGTCCCAGTGGTACAGGCTGGAATTTCAAGAGCTCCCGCCTCACAGTTTCTTCAAATCGGGCTTGAGCTGGCAGACAGGGCTATCCTACTGGAAGCCGTCCAAAAATTGGAGGGGTCACAGGTCATTGTCCCAGTTCCACCTCATACAGTATGTGCAACAAGGGTTACTATTCAAACCTTTTTGTGGTACCAAAACCAGATGGTTCGGTCAGGCCCATTATGAACTTAAAATCGCTTAACCCCTTTCTGAGGGAGTTCAAATTCAAAATGGAGTCTCTGAGGGCGATGATATCAGGTCTGGAAGAGGGGGGAATTGCTGGTATCCCTCGATATCAAGGATGCGTACCTCCACATTCCGATTTGGCCGCCGAATCAAGCATTTCTCCGATTCGCACTGTTAGATAGTCATTTTCAGTTCCAGGCCCTGCCATTCGGCCTGTCCACAGCACCGAGGGTATTCACCAAGGTGATGGCGGAGATGATGGTTCTCCTCCGCAGACAGGGGGTGAACATAATTCCATATCTGGACGATCTGCTGATAAAAGCATCGTCCAAGGAGAAGCTGTTACAATCCATTGTTCTTATGACCCACCTACTCAGGGACCACAATTGGATCCTGAATCTTCCAAAATCACATTTGGAGCCAACCAAGAGGTTGTCCTTTCTGGGAATGATCCTCGACGTGGAAGTGCAGAGGGTGTTTCTCCAGGAGGAAAAAGCGTTGGTGATACAAGCAATCGTCCAGGATGTCCTGAAGCCAACCCGGGTATCGGTTCATCAGTGCATTCGACTTCTGGGGAATATGGTGGCCTCTTACGAGGCTCTGCAGTATGGGAGGTTTCATGCTCGACCCTTCCAACTGGAACTCCTGGACAAATGGTCGGGATCTCATCTGCACATGCACCAGAGAATTCGTCTGTTGCCAAAGGCCAGCATTTCACTCCTCTGGTGGCTACAATTACTTCACCTTCTGGAGGGCCACAGGTTTGGGATTCAGGACTGGATCCTTCTAACCACGGATGCAAGTCTCCAGGGTTGGGGCACAGTCACTCAAGGGGAAACCTTCCAAGGACGGTGGTCAAGTCTGGAAGCCGGCCTATCTATAAACATTCTGGAACTAAGAGCCGTCTACAACGGTCTTCTCCAAGCGGCTCATCTTCTGCGAGATCGAGCCATTCAAGTGCAGTCGGACAATGTAACGACAGTGGCTTACATAAACCGACAGGGCGGAACGAAGAGCAGAGCTGCAATTTCAGAGGTAACAAGAATCATCCTCTGGGCAGAAAAACACGCATTGGAGCTGTCAGACAACCGGGAAGCGGACTTCCACAGCAGACACGATCGCCATCCAGGAGAGTGGGGACTCCATCCGGAGGTGTTCACGGAGGTAACAGATCTTTGGGGTGTACCTCAAATAGACATGATGGCCTCTCATCTCAACAAGAAGCTTTGGCGGTATTGTTCCAGGTCGAGGGACCCACAAGCCGTGGTGGTGAACGCCCTAGTGACTCCGTGGGTGTTCCAGTCGGTGTACGTGTTTCCTCCACTTCCACTCATTCCAAGAGTTCTAAAACTCATAAGGAGAACAAAAGTTCAGGCAATCCTCATTGCTCCGGACTGGCCAAGAAGGGCTTGGTACGCGTATCTTCTGGATCTACTGCTAGAAGACCCGAGGCCTCTCCCTCTTCGGGAGGACCTGCTGCAGCAGGGGCCGTTCGCTTATCAAGACTTACCGTGGCTATGTTTGATGGCATGGAGGTTGAACGCCAGATTTTAGCTCGGAAGGGCATTCAGAACAAGGTTATTCCTACCCTTATACAGGCTAGGAAAGGAGTAACGTTTAAACATTACCATCGTATTTGGAAAAAATATGTATCTTGGTGTGAATCCAAGAAGTTTCCTACGGTGGAGTTTCAACTGGGACAGTTTCTCCTCTTGCTGCAAGCAGGTGTGGATATGGGCCTGACGTTGGGATCCGTAAAGGTCCAGATTTCGGCCCTATCCATTTTCTTCCAGAAACAGTTGGCTTCCTTCCCTGAAGTTCAGACTTTTCTGAAAGGGGTACTGCACATCCAGCCTCCCTTTGTGCCACCTACGGCGCCCTGAGATCTTAACGTGGTGTTACAATTCCTTCAATCGGATTGGTTCAAGCTTCTACCGGAGGTTGGGGTCAAGTTTCTCACGTGGAAGGCTGTCAATTTGTTGGCCTTAGCTTCTGCTAGACGTGTGTCAGAGTTGGGGGCTTTATCTTGTAAGAGCCCCTACTTGATCTTCCATGAAGATAGAGCTGAGCTCCGGATACGTCAGCAGCTCCTTCCGAAGGTTGTGTCGGCATTTCATATCATCCAACCTATTGTGGTGCCAGTTGCGACTGACTCCTCAGTTTCATCAAAGCCCTTGGATGTTGTAAGGGCTCTGAAAATCTATGTGAAGAGGACTGCTCGTCACTGAAAATCGGACTTCTGTTTGTCCTGTATGATCCCAAGTAAATTGGGTGTCCTGCTTCTAAGCAGACGATCTCTCGCTGGATCAGGTTCACTATCCAGCATGCTTATTCTACGGCAGGATTGCCATGTCCTATGTCTGTTAAGGCCCACTCTACTCATAAGGTGGGTTCTTCCTGGACGGCTGCCCGGGGTGTCTCGGCTTTACAGCCTTGCCGAGTGGCTACTTGGTCAGGGTCGAACACGTTCGCTAAGTTCTACAAGTTCCATACTTTGGCCTCTGAGGACATTAAGTTTGGTCAGTGAGTTCTGCAGGAGCCTCCGCACTCTCCCTCCCGTTCTGGAAACTTTGGTAAATCCCCATGGTACTATTGTGGACCCCAGCATCCTCTAGGACGTAAGAGAAAATAGGATTTTAATTACCTACCGGTTAATCCTTTTCTCATAGTCCATAGAGGATGCTGGGCGCCCGCACATCGCTTCGTGATCCTGCAGTGGTTACTGAGTTCAGTACTGCTTAGTTCTTGATAAGTACTGTTTTGTTACTTGGTAAGTAATATTGCTCAGCCGTTGCTGATGTTTCAAGCTAGTTAGCTTGGTTTGCCTTGTGTGTGAGCTGGTGTGAATCTCGCCGCTATCTGTGTGCTTCCTTCTCTCGAAGTTGTCCGTCTCCTCGGGCACAATTTCTAGGCTGAGTCTGGTAGGTGGGGCATAGAGGGTGGAGACAGCCCACACTCTCAAACTCTTAAAGTGCCAGTGGCTCCTAGTGGACCTGTCTATACCCCATGGTACTAATGTGGACCCCAGCATCCTCTACGGACTACGAGAAAAGGATTTACCGGTAGGTAATTAAAATCCTATTATTGTGAATTTATTCTTGTGATGGTCCAGAGTGCCCCTGTTGGATGCGTTTTATATACCGCAGCTGCTGCAGAATTTGGAGGGCACCCGGCACGTAATTCCTTGTATCCACCAAGTGCTAGAGCGATGTAAGATATATACAGTAGCGGATCTTGCAACGGGATAAGCAGGACTTTTGCCCGGGGCACCGCCTTCTGGAGGGCGTGGGCGCCCTCCCATGGCATGATCCGCTACTGTTTGGCAGTGCCCCCCGCTGTGAAGGGAACATCATCGCGCACCGCACAGCTTTGTGGGACTGGCACAGACGCTAGGGGTCATAATTGACCTCTAGTATCTATCTATGCTGTGCTATGGGAGAGACGTCATGACGTCTCTCCCATAGATCCGAGGAGAGGAGCGACGCCGGCGGAGGTCTGCAGCGGTCGGGAATCAGGAGCGGGGATAGTAAGTATTAATTTTTTTTTTTTTTTTTTTGTAAGCGGAGCTACTCTACAGGGGGCACAACTTTACAGGGGGCGGAACTGACCATGCCCCTGTTTGAAGCCACGCCCCTATTTTCCGCCTGGGGCGCCACAAGGGCTAGAACCGGCCCTGGATAGACATATATATATTGGACCTGCATGGGGGATAGGCACAGACACTGCGGCCACAGCCCCTGTCTCGAAAGTGCCCTGGGCCCCGCAAAGGCTTTTTGTCCGGCCCTGCACTTATCCTAACATGTTGCACACATTGGTGACAGGCTACTCCTGGATGTGGAATGTTTCCAGGTTTTAATTTAGACTATTATTTTGTTCCAAGGAGAGATAATACTCGTATAGTAGTAATCAGGGTACAAAGCAGGACACATGCAGTAAAACCTCTGCATCCAGAATTGTGTGAGATGTTCTCGGTGACAGATGTCCCAGACTGCACCGTATGTCATACTTGCCTACCTGACCCTCTCCATGAGGGAGAAAATGCTCTGTTCCTGGACTTTCCTGGTAATGTATGATTGCCATCACCTGTGGTGAAACACCTTTCTTATCAATTAACTAGCTCACCACAGGTGATGGCAATCATACATTACCAGGAAAGTCCAGGAACAGAGCATTTTCTCCCTCATGGAGAGGGTCAGGTAGGCAAGTATGCCGTGTGTGTGTATATATATATATATATATATATACACACATATAAATATACACTGCTCAGCATCTGCTCATTTACACAATGACAAGTATCTCTGGTACAGTATTTAAATGTCATTGAATGGAAATTACCATCTCAGGTCACTCTCAGTTTTCAGCATCAAGGAAATGTTAGAGCGGCAGATTTACAGTCGCGTCTGGTGGGGTCAGCGCTAATTAGGCACCGTTTCCGTGTGTTTAATGCAATACTGTGGCACATTTTACAAAATAAATGAAAATAATTAGCAACCTTGATGTTCATTTACAACTTTATTCTAAACATCAGCGAGAAATGTTGTTTTTCTTTCTTTCTTAAGATAACCAGGGAATTAAACACGGTAACCTTTCCAGTCACAGTTGGCTATATGCTGATGAATAATGAGACGTCCCTTAAATCTAATATACTGGTTATTATGCCAGACTCGAGGACAAAGGTCGCAGAGGTCTTTCTGCTCCTTCCCCTAAAAAAATGTAATTGCGTTATCTGAGTTACAGGAAGACGTCTGGAATACAAATGTTACTGGTTATCTCTGCTATAAGGGGGGAGTACAGTGGTGGGTTGGGGGGGCAGTGTGTGTGTAGAGGGGGCTACATTGTAATCAGGGCTGTTTCTTGCCAATTTGGCTCCCAGTGCGAGATTTAAAAATGCGCCCCCCATGACATAAAAAAATGTGCCCCCCCCCCCCCCCCCCCACACACACCTAGAATTAAAAGAAAAACTTGCGCGCGCACCCGGCAAGGGGCGTGGTCTCATCTAAATGGGCATGGCTTCGTCTGAAAAGACTACCTCACAATCCAGTTTTTGACCCTGCTCCAACAGATCACGACCACCACAGGAAAAAATATATTCTACCATATTAAGCCCCACACAGTAATGCCCCCCTGCACCATATTATGCCACACACTGCAATGCCCTTGATACATTAAATCCCCACACTATGGCAGGCAAGAGTGCCCATTTCACACATTACGGCAGGTGTCCCCATTTTACACATTGAGAGAGAGAGAGAGAGAATACTTACAGAGGCGATTACCACTCTTCGGCCCGCCTCATTAGTCGCTCCTCGCGCCGGCCTTTCCCTCTTCCTAACTTGGATCCCCCTCTGTACTCCGCTCGGGGGGGGGGGGAGCTTTGCGGAGTGACGGGGTTGCGTTGTGACGTAACGACGCAACCGTGTCATTCCGTGAAACTCCGCCCCCCGAGCGGGTTACTCAGGGAGAAATAGGAGGGGGAGCAGGGAGCCACAGTTAGTGCCGCGGCGGGCGCCCAGTGTGGTTGCACTGCTCGCCTGCCCCTAGAAACGGCCCTGATTGTAATTTTGTATCAGATGACATTTGTACCAGGTCAGTGTGTGCTGTGATGTGCGGCTGGGGGGCAGTAAAGGATATTCGTGAACAAAGGAGGTAATTCAGACCTGATCGTAGCAGCAAATTTGTTAGCAGTTGGGCAAAACCATGTGCACAGCAGGTGGGGCAGATAATAAGACTTTACTTACCGGTAAATCTATTTCTCGTAGTCCGTAGTGGATGCTGGGGACTCCGTAAGGACCATGGGGAATAGACGGGCTCCACAGGAGACAGGGCACTTTAAGAAAGAATTTGGATTCTGGTGTGTTCTGGCTCCTCCCTCTATGTCCCTCCTCCAGACCTCAGTTAGAGAAACTGTGCCCGGAAGAGCTGACAGTACAAGGAAATGATTTTGGAATCCAGGGCAAGACTCATACCAGCCACACCAATCACACCGTATAACTTGTGATAAACATACCCAGTTAACAGTATGAACAACAACGGAGCATCAGATCAACCCTGATGCAACCAAACATAACCCTTATTTAAGCAATAACTATATACAAGTATTGCAGAAGAAGTCCGCACTTGGGACGGGCGCCCAGCATCCACTACGGACTACGAGAAATAGATTTACCGGTAAGTAAAATCTTATATTCTCTAACGTCCTAGTGGATGCTGTGGACTCCGTAAGGACCATGGGGATTATACCCATACTTACCTACTCTCCCGGAATGGCCGGGAGGCTCCCGAAAATCGGGTGACCCTCCCGGCCCCACGGAAGAGCAGGCAAGTCTCCCGGTTTGCGGGGTCCCCCCCTGCCCGTCCGCCCACTTAGTGTGTAAAGTGGGCGGACCGGGCAGTCGATGACGCGATTCTTGCAGAATCGCGTCATCATAGCCACGCCCCCTTCATTGTAATGCCGGTGATCGCGGCATTACAGAGCGGGGGCGTGGCTTAGAGGAGGCGTCGTCGTGACTCCGCCCCGTCCGCCCTTGCTCCGCCCCCGTCCCGCCTCCGGACCACCCCCTCCTCTTCATCTAGCCTCCCCTGCCCGCCCTGCTCAGCCGACCTGGCTGCTCTCTCCCGCAGAGAGCAGCCAGAATGTCGGCAACTCTGATTATACCAAAGCTCCCAAACGGGCGGGAGAGTGCGGATGACTCTGCAGCACCGAATGAGCAAACACAAGGTCCTCCTCAACCAGGGTATCAAACTTGTAAAACTTTTCAAAAGTGTTTGAACCTGACCAAGTAGCTGCTCGGCAAAGCTGTAATGCCGAGACCCCTCGGGCAGCCGCCCAAGAAGAGCCCACCTTCCTTGTGGAATGGGCTTTTACTGATTTTGGAAGTGGCAATCCAGCCGCAGAATGAGCCTGCTGAATCGTGTTACAGATCCAGCGAGCAATAGTTTGCTTTGAAGCAGGAGCACCCAGCTTGTTGGATGCATACAGGATAAACATCGACTCAGTTTTCCTGACTTTAGCCGTTCTGGCTACATAAACCTTCAAAGCCCTGACCACATCTAGTAACTCGGAATCCTCCAAGTCACGAGTAGCCACAGGCACCACAATAGGTTGGTTCATATGAAAGGATGACACCACCTTTTGCAGAAATTGTGGACGAGTCCGCAATTCTGCCCTGTCCATATGGAAAACCAGATAGGGCTTTTATGTGACAAAGCCGCTAATTCTGACACACGCCTAGCTGACGCCAAGGCTAATAGCATGACCACCTTCCACGTGAGAAATTTTAACTCCACGGTTTTGAGTGGCTCAAACCAGTGTGACTTCAGGAAACTCAACACCACGATAAGATCCCAAGGTGCGACTGGAGGCACAAAAGGGGGCTGAATATGTAGCACTCCCATTACAAACGTCTGGACTTCAGGAAGAGAAGCCAGGTCTTTTTGAAAGAAAATGGATAGAGCCCAAATCTGGACTTTAATGGAACCCAATTTCAGGCCCAAAGTCACTCCCGACTGTAGGAAGTGAATGCAACGGCCCAGCTGGAATTCCTCCGTAGGGGCATTCCTGGCCTCACACCAAGCAACATATTTTCGCCATATACGGTGATAATGTTGAGCCGTCACATCCTTCCTAGCCTCTATCAGCATAGGAATGACCTCATCCGGAATGCTTTTTTCTGCTAGGATCCGGCGTTCAACCGCCATGCCGTCAAACGCAGCCGCGGTAAGTCGTGGAACAGACAGGGCCCCTTTTGCACAAGTCCTGTCTTAGAGGCAGAGGCCATGGGTCCTCTGAGCATTTCTTGTAGATCTGGAAACCAAGTCCTTCTTGGCCAATCCGGAACAAAGAGTATTGTTCTCACTCCTCTTTTCTTATGATTCTCAGCACCTTGGGTATGAGAGGAAGAGGAGGAAATACAGATACCGATGGGAACACCCACGGTGTCACCAGTGCGTCCACAGCTATCGCCTGAGGGTCTCTTGACCTGGTGCAATATCTCTGCAGCTTTTTGTTGAGGTGAGATGCCATCATGTTTACCTGTGGCAGTTCCCACCGACTTGCAACTGCATGAAGACTTCTTGATGAAGTCCCCACTCTCCCGGGTGGAGGTCGTGCCTGCTGAGGAAGTCTGCTTCCCAGTTGTCCACTCCCGGAATGAACACTGCTGACAGTGCGCTTACGTGATTCTCCGCCCAACGAAGAATTCTGGTGGCTTCTACCATCGCCACCCTGCTCCTTGTGCCGGCTTGGCGGTTACATGAGCCACTGCGGTGATATTGTCTGACTGAATCAGAACCGGTTGGTCGCGAAGCAGGGTCTCCGCTTGACTTAGGGCGTTGTATATGGCCCTTAGTTCCAGGATATTGATGTGAAGGCAAGTCTCCTGCCTTGACCACAGCCCTTGGAAATTTCTTCCCTGTGTGACTCCCCCCCACCCTCGGAGGCTTGCATCCGTGGTCACCAGGACCCAGTCCTGAATGCCGAATCTGCGACCTTCGAGAAGGTGAGCACTCTGCAGCCACCACAGGAGAGACACCCTGGCCCTGGGGGATAGGGTGATTAACCGATGCATCTGAAGATGTGATCCGGACCACTTGTCCAGTAAGTCCCATTGGAAGGTCCTCGCATGGAACCTGCCGAAGGGAATGGCCTCGTATGATGCCACCCTCCTTCCCAGGACTCGAGTGCAGTGATGCACTGACACCTGTTTTGGTTTTAATAGATTCCTGACCAGTGTCACGAGCTCCTGAGCTCTCTCTATCAGGAGATAAACCCTTTTCTGGTCTGTGTCTAGGATCATGCCTAGGAGAGGCAGATGAGCTGTAAGAACCAACTGCGACTTTGGAATATATAGAATCCAGCCGTGTTGCCATTACACTTCCAGAGAAAGTGATACGCTGTTCAGCAACTGCTCTCTTGATCTCGCTTTTATGAGGAGATCGTCCAAGTACGTGATAATAGTGACACCTTGCTTCCGCAGGAGCACCATCATTTCCGCCATTACCATGGTGAATATTCTCAAGGCCGTGGAGAGACCAAACGGCAACGTCTGAAATTGGTAATGACAATCCCGTACCGCAATTCTGAGGTACGCCTGATGAGGTGGATAAATGGAGACATGAAGGTATGCATCCGTTATGTCCCGAGCCACCATAAACTCTCCCCCTTTCAGGCTTGCAATGACCGCTCTTAGCGATTCCATCTTGAACTTGAACCTTTTCAGGTATATGTTCAGGGATTTTAAATTCAATATGGGTCTGACCGAACCGTCTGGTTTCGGGACTACAACATGGTCGAATAATACCCCCCTCCTTGTTGAAGGAGGGGAACCTTGACCACCACCTGTTGAAGATATAATTTGTGAATTGCAGTTAACACTGTTTCCCTCTCGTGGGGGGAAGCCGGCAGGGCCGTCGGTGAGGGGGCATCTTCTCAAAGTCCAGCTTGTATCCCTGAGACACAATATCTATTGCCCAGGGATCTAACAGGGAGTGAACCCACTTGTGGCTGAACTTACGAAGGCGTGCCCCCACCGGGCCTAGCTCCGCCTGTAGAGCCCCAGCGACATGCGGTGGATTTTTGTAGAGGCCGGGGAGGACTTCTGTTCCTGGGAACTAGCTGTGTTGTGCAACTTCTTTCCTCTACCCCCGCCTCTGGCAAGAAAGGACGCACCTCGGACTTTCTTGTCTCTTTTTCGAAAGGCTGCATTTAATAATGTCATGCTTTCCTAGGCTGTGCAGGAATATAAGGCAAAATATCAGAATTACCAGCTATAGCTGTGGAGACCAGGTCCGAGAACCCTTCTCCACACAATCCTCAGCCTTCCATATGCCTCTTAAGTCGGCATCATCTGTCCATTGCATATTCTACAGGACACGACAAGCAGAAATCGACATAGCTTTGACTCTAGGACCCAGTATACTCATGTCTCTTTGGGCATGTTTTATACATACATATCTCTTAAGACAGCATCTTTAATATATATATATATCTATATATACATATATATATCTATATGCATACTAGGGTCTCAATCTCTGCTGATAAGGTACCTGTCCACGCTGCCACAGCGCTATAAACCCATGCCGACACAATCGCCGGTCTGAGTAGTGTACCAGAATGTGCACGCTATCTGCAGGATCCCTGAGAATAGCTGTTAAGTCAGCGCTACCTTTTGGGCCAACGTGACACCCTAGGGGAAGATTCCCATCGTATCCTAGCCCTAGTGGGGAAAGGATACTGCCTGAGAATTCTTTGTGGGAAACTGCAGTCTCTTGTCTGGAGATTCCCGCTCTTTTTCCTCATGAGAGGAGGGAAATTTACCTCAGCTTACTTCCCCTTAAACATGTGTACCCTTGTGTCAGGGACAGATGAGTCATCAGTGATATGCAAATCATCTTTCACTACAATAATCATATATTGAATACTTTTCTGCCATTTTGGCTGTAACTTTGCATTATCGTAGTCGACACTGGAGTCGATATCAGTGTCTATTATTTTGGATAGTGAGCATTGTGAGACTCTGAAGGTCTCTGTGACATAGGGACAGACATGGGTAGATTCCCTGTCTGTTCTCTAATCTTTTGTGCAATAAATTCACCTTAGCACTTAATTACACATATCCAAACATGTGTCGGCGTTGTCGACGGAGACACCCATTCACACACATATTTGTTCCATCTCCTCCTTAGGGGAGCCTTTTACCTCAGACATGTCGACACACACGTACCGACACACCACACACTCAGGGAATGCTCATCTGAAGATAATTCCTCCATAAGGCCCTTTGGAGAGACAGAGAGAGAGTATGCCAGCACACACCCCAGCGCTATTAACCCAGGAATAACACAGTAACTTAATGTTAACCCAGTAGCTGCTGTTTATATAGATTTTTGCACCTAATTATGTGCCCCCCCTCTCTTTTTACCCTCTTCTACCGTGTAACTGCAGGGGAGAGACTGGGGAGCTTCCTCTCAGCGGTGCTGTGGAGAAAAAACATGGCGCTGGTGAGTGCTGAGGAAGAAGCCCCGCCCCCTCGACGGCGGGCTTCTGTCCCGCTTTCATGTACAATTTTGGCGGGGGCTCATACATATATACAGTGCCCAACTGTATATTATGCCAACTTTTGCCAAAGAGGTCTCTAATTGCTGCCCAGGGCGCCCCCCCCCCCCTGCGCCCTGCACCCTACAGTGACCGGAGTATGTGGGTTTAGTGTGGGAGCAATGGCGCACAGCTGCAGTGCTGTGCGCTACCTCATATGAAGACTGGAATCTTCTGCCGCCAATTTCGAAGTCTTCTTGCTTCTGTCACCGGCTTCTGTCTTCCGGCTCTGCGAGGGGGGCGGCGGCGCGGCTCCGGGATCGGACGACCAAGGGTGCGATCCTGTGTACGATCCCTCTGGAGCTAATGGTGTCCAGTAGCCTAAGAAGCAGGACCTATCTTCAGTGAGTAGGGCTGCTTCTCTCCCCTCAGTCCCACGTAGCAGAGAGTCTGTTGCCAGCAGATCTCTCTGAAAATAAAAAACCTAACAAAATACTTTCTTATAGCAAGCTCAGGAGAGCTCACTAAGTAGCACCCAGCTCGTCCGGGCACAGATTCAAACTGAGGTCTGGAGGAGGGACATAGAGGGAGGAGCCAGAACACACCAGAATCCAAAGTCTTTCTTAAAGTGCCCTGTCTCCTGCGGAGCCCGTCTATCCCCCATGGTCCTTACGGAGTCCCCAGCATCCACTAGGACGTTAGAGAAATAACATGTGCGGAGAGAGTTAGATTTGGGTAGGGTGTGTTCAAACTGAAATCTAATTTGCAGTGTAAAAATAAAGCAGCTAGTATTTACCCTGCACAGAAACAAAATAACCCACCCAAATCTAACTCTCTCTGCACATGTTACATCTGCCCCCCCCCCCCCCCCCTGCAGTGCAGCATGGTTTTGCCCAACTGCGAACAAATTTGCTGCTGCGATCAGGTCTGAATTACCGCCTAAGTAAGATGTGTTCTCACAGAGGTCATAAACTAATCCAATCCTCAGCCAGCCAGCAAAGCCATTCTTACATGGCGGCAGTAAATCATCCCACAGCTAAAGACACACATTTAAAAATTCTCCTGCAACATTTCCTTTATATGGGAACTTGGCTCATAAAAGTCTATTAACTGAATTACAGATGACCTAATTCCCAGCCACATTCCATTAAAGGCGGGCACCACGCCAGCTGCAGCTACGGAGAACGACACTGGGTTATCTATAGGATCAAAGTGACTTACACTAAGGCGCTCAGTTACATGTATCTGGAAGCACGGTGGATTCGCCGGTATCCGGACTCTGGGCCTAATTCAGGCCTGATCGCAGCAGCAAATTTGTTAGCAATTGGGCAAAACCATGTGCAGTGCAGGTGGGGCAGATGTAACGTGCAGAGAGAGAGAGATTTGGGTGGGGTGTGTTTAAACTGAAATCTAAATTGCAGTGTAAAAATAAAGCAGCCAATATTTACCCTGCACAGGAACAAAATAACCCACCCAAATCTAACTCTCTCTGCACATGTTACATCTGCCCCCCCCCCCCCCCCCCCCCGCATTGCACATGGTTTTGCCCAACTGCTATCAAATTTGCTGCTGCGATCAACTCTGAATTACCCCCTCTGGGTCGACACCCATTGGTTGACAGTGAATAGGTCGACATTAGAAATAGGTTATGAAAAAATTGTATCCAGCGCCCTACTTGTGTGGATAAATGCTGTGGCAGCAAAATTGTGGTGGAGGTTAAACCCAAAACCTCTAGGGATATACAACGTAAGGGTACACAATTGCGCCTGAATAAGTGATAGTATTAATTGCGTTGAAATGACAGATAAACAATATATAAATAAAGAATGTGTGTATCTCCTATATAATAGCCCAGATCTGGGATTTTGTGATTCATTTGCTAACGCTGGGCGGAGTCACAACAGTGGGCGGAGTTAGTCAAATGAGTCACAGATCTGGCCAAATCTATAGGACACTAGGAGCAGCTGCAGAAGCAGATAGTATGGACATGGCACAGGCAGGGGTGCATACCTCCCAGCTTTCTTCATGAGCTTTCTTCACACACACACACACACACACACACACACACACACACACACACACACACACACACACACACACACACACACACGCCACACCCCCTTATGCAAATTCCGAGATTTTTTTTTTTTTATGGAATTTTGGCCCCTCAGCTAGGGCTAAATCCAGAGGAGGTGGTCGCTCCCCCCTACACACCCGCACAGGCAGAAGAAAGCAGGGAGACTGCTGCCTCCCTGCAACACCACAGACCTACCAATACGCAGCAGCATGCGCTGACTGTAGCACAATGCTGCCGTTGTTGCTGGGGGAGCTTCTGAGCTGGGACAGAGCTACTCGAGCCGGGGGGACCCCTAAAACTGTGGGGCCAATGGTACGTACCGCCTGCCCCCCCCCCCCCTTAATCCGGCTCTGCTGCTGGAACCCCCCCTTAATCCGTACCCCCTGATGCCCCCTCTCCCTCTGTCTCCACTATTCACCACTGCTCTGCTAAGCAGAACAGCGAGTACAGGAGCTTTCCAACTGCCCCCCCCACCCCCCACCGCAGAACACTGGGACTGTCCCGCGAAAATTGGGACATTTGGGAGGTATGGGGGTGTGTGAGGGGGTATGCCATACTTGACCCCCACATCAGCATACTCAGCAGGGTCTCTCTGGCGCGGAGGAGCGTCACTTTCTAGCACACTCCACGCTTCTTAGCAGCAGTTTTGTGGGTCACCAGCCGCTGTGCACTTTCCATACTGCCTCTGTTATCTCCAGCCCCGGCAACCCCACCGCTAGCTGCAGCGCTGCCACCCGCAGTGAGGTGCGCCCAGCTCCTTCACACACTTTAGCCGGCGGGTAGCGCTGCAGAAGTCCGCGCTGCTTGCAGGCTCTGACCCCCTCCTCCCTCCAGCAGCAGCGTCTCCTGGGAGCTAACCAGTCACTCCCAGTCTCCCCTTACCATAGTGCCCAGCAGCCGTGAGGTCCGTGCCACATGCATGCTATGACCCCCTCCTCCCTCCAGCCGCAGCATCTCCTGGGGGCTAACCAGTCACTCCCAGTCTCACCTTACCACAGTGCCCGGCAGCTGCGCGAGGTCTGCGGTGTGTGACTGAGGAGGGGGGGAGTGATGCGGACGGGCAGAGGAAGCAGGACTACAGCCTAAGAGAGTCAGCCATGCCAAGTCTCCAGCAGCAGCAGATCCCAACAGGTTGGAGTGGAACAGCAGCAGCCAGCAGCAGTGACTCCGGTAAGACACATCTGTCTGTCACCACTGTTTTGTCCCTAATACCAATCTCTCCCGTGCCCTGTGTTCTGTCATGTCCCTGTCACCCCTGGCCTTGCCCTGCCACCCTTATCCTGGCCCTTTCACCCTTATCCTGGCCCTTTCACCCTTATCCTGGCCCTGTCACCCTTATGCTGGCCCTGTTACCCCTATCCTGGCCCTGTCACCCCTGTGCTTGCCCTGTCAACCCTATACTGGCCCTGTCACCCCTGTCCTGGTCCTGCCGCACCTACCCTGGCCCTGTCACCCCTATCCTGTCCCTGTCATTTCTGTCCTGGCCCCGTCGCCCGTGTCCTGGCCCCGTCACCCCTGTCCTGGCCCCGTCACCCCTGTTCTGACCCTGTCACCCCTGTTCTGACCCTGTCACCCCTGTCCTGGCCCAGTCAACCCTGTTCTGACCCTGTCACCCCTGTCCTGGCCCTGTTACTGCATACCCTCCAACTACCTTTTTGGCAGGTACAGTACCCGCAGCACCTCCAGACCTCTCCCCAATGCACCACACCTCCGCACCTTCCCCTCCACCACATGCAGCACTCCACCCCTCCCCCACATGCTGTGCCTCCAGACCCCCTACACCACCCGCGGCTCCCACTCCTCCGCCCCTTCACCACCCCCAGCAATCTCCAGGCCCCTTCCACCATTCACCCCCCTTATATGTCTCCCCCACACCTGCCCCCCTCCACCCGCAGCATCTGCAGACACCCTCCTCCATCCGCGGTCCCCCCCTCCCCCACCAATGGCACCCCCGCACCTGCCCCTCCACCACCTGCAGCACCTCCGGACCTCCTTCCCCATCTGCTGCACACCCGTACCTGCCCCTCCCCTACCCATGGCGCCTGCGGACCCCTACCCCACCAGCGGCACTCCCGCCCCTTCCCATCCCACAGCACCTCCGGAACCTTTCACCCATCTGCAACATCCCCAAACCTGCCCCTCCCCCACCCATTGCACCCCTGCCCCTCCCCCACCTGCAGTGCCTCCAGACCCCTCCCCCATCTGCATCCCCCACTCCTCTGCCCCTCCCCCACCCGCAGCACCTCCCAACCCTTCCCCATCCGGGCCCCACCCCCACTTCCGCCCCCCCCCCCCTCCATCCGCAGCATCTACAGACACCATCCGCAGTACCCCCCGCACCCGCTACATTCTGTACATTGTGGCCTGCAGGTGCTGTTCACGCCGTCGCAAGGGGCTGCGCCTCCTTCACCATCGCACACCCTTTCATTGTGCAATATTTAACCACTAACAAAGGAATGCAGGTGATACTCCATATAACACAAATATTGAACCCCAGAAAGGCATGCAAGGGTTAAGGGGGCGTAGCCCCTTGCGACGGTGTGAAGAGCGCCCGTAGGGCGCGATGAAGCACCTAGTAGTAATAATAATAATAGTAATAGATAGAAGATATATATGATATAAATAAAAACCATAGAGAAATGATTTTTTTTTAAACTACTTAATCCTTAATTAAATGAATGGCTGAAATCTTTATTATATGAACAAAATATATTAATACATTATTGCCTGATTAATTCGTTAAAGAACAATAAGAACTAATTATATGAGGGAAAATAATTTGTGTTTTGGTACATTTTGCTACAAAAATAGATACATGATGTACTGTAAACATAAGATCTCCAGATCCTTATGACCTGACCAACTCAATATATGTAATCGGGTCTAACTGGTATAAAACAAGTATTTGTATGAGATTAATTCATGACTATTGATCTCACCTCATTATCTAGATTAAGGCCCCGTGGTTTCAGCGTTTTTAGAGTGTAAATCCACCTCAACTCTTCTTTATTGATTTGTTTCATAAAATCCCCTCCCCTCCAATTCGGTGACACTAATTTAATCCCCAAAATTTTCAGCCCCGCAGGGATCCTAATCCTATCATGTGTTTCTTTGAAGTGATTGGACAAATTGTGTGTCTCCAGACCCTTCTTCACATTCCTGATGTGTTCAGATATTCTTGTTTTCAGTGGTCTTATAGTTCTGCCTACATACTGTAGTCGGCATGGACATTCTATGAGATATATCACTCCCTTGCTTTGGCAAGAGATGTGTTCCTGTATTTCAAAACTCTCTCCAGTTCTGTTGGATTCAAAGCTCATGATTTTCTTGGTACTAACTTTGTGTGTTTTACAATAGCTGCAAGAGCCGCATTAGGTCAACATGCAAAAAGGTCGACATGAGTTTTTCACTTTTTTTTTTTTTTTTACTTTTTCATACTTTACGATCCACGTGGACTATGACTGGGAATGGTAACCTGTGCCGAGCGCAGCGGTAACAGGGACACGGTGCACTATTTGGGGATACCTGGTCACTTTACGAAGAAAACGACACAAAAACACATGAAAAACTCATGTCGACCTTTTTTCATGTCAACCATGTTCATGTCGACCCAATGGCCGCGTCGACCTATTTCTAGTGTCGACCTAGCCACTGTCGACCAATAGTAGGTGTTGACCTAATGGGTGTTGACCTAGACACTGTTGACCCTGAGTCCCATACGCGATTCGCCTCCCCAGGTAATACACCAATCGCACGCGTCCTCCTCACTCACCGGAGCTATTATAAAGGTCATTGGGGGTGATGTATGAAAAACGTCCTTACGGATGTTATGTGCCTGGGGGCGTATCACCACATTATCGTGGTGATACGTCCTGACTCCCCGTCACAATGTATGATTGGAGTGCCTGCCGATGTGGGAGGATGTTATGTCACCTGTAGCATGATATGCCTTCTCCCTTGTTTCCAGCTTGCGCTGTTGGCTGTTTGTCCACGATCAATAAAGTTTTTGTCTCAAAATTACAATAATAATTTAAAAAAAAACATCCCTGAATGCTGCCGCCACACACTCCTGGTCAGGGGAGGCGAACCGGACCGGCGGCCTTAGGAGGCGAAAAGTGACAGCAGAGGCAATCATACATTGCCTCTGCCCTTCGTCTCCCATTCTGTACTGCGGGGAAACGGTAAGCGTCGGGGGTGCGTGGCTGGCAATGCACATGGCATTAACACGCCGTTCATACATTGAAGGGAAACGCTAAATGCATGCTTTAAGTGCGCTGTGGTCAGCAGAACCCACAGCGCACTTTCATACATCTGCCCCATTATTACAGGGCTGTCATCTGCCTGTCTCCAAGTTGATTATTTTAATATCTCTGAAGATTTTCTTGTCACCGACATATGTAACGTGGGTGGTCATTCCGAGTTGATCGCTAGCTGCATTTGTTTGCTAAAAAGGCTAAAAAACGTCAGTTCTGCGATGTGTATGCGGCGCAATGCGCACACGCGTCGTATGGGCACAACGAACGATGCAGTTTTGCACAGGGTCTAGCGATGCATTTCAGTCGCACTGGTGGCCGCAGAGTGATTGACATGAAGTGGGCGAAAATCACAGGCGTGCCAGGAAAAATGCAGGCGTGGCTGGGCGAACGCAGGGCGGGTTTGTGACGTCAAAACAGGAACTAAACAGTCTGAAGTGATCGCAAGCGCTGAGTAGGTCTGAAGCTACTCTGAAACTGCACAAAAAAACTTTGTAGCCGCTCTGCGATCCTTTCGTTCCCACTTCTGCTAAGCTAAAATACACTCCCAGTGGGCGGCGGCATAGCGTTTGCACGGCTGCTAAAAACTGCTAGCGAGCGAACAACTCGGAATGACCACCTTGGTGAGAGAAGCTGCGTTCATATTAGGGGTGTAGTAGAGACAGATAAACAAACACTCAGGAGCTTCTTCAGAGCTGGGCGCTAATGCATGTGCAGCAGCGACTTTTTGCATAGTTGCAGCAGCGCTAATATGCAAATGCTGTATTTGCCCGTCTGTACGCATATGTGCGACCATGCCCCCCTATCCATACACGTACACCTGGTTTGGCAGTCGTCTCTATCAGTACACGTAAATGCGACAAAGTTGCATAAGGCTCTGTACTGCCTGAAGGTGCGTGCGCTCGGCTGCTGAGGACGCCATAGGGAAGCTGCGAAGACCGATGGTGCGACCAATGATGTGTTGTTGTACGCAAATCGGCGGATTAGAGGCGCCACTGGTCGGCACTTTTCTATTCCCAGGTAGCGGGGTAAATGAGTAGCAGGGCAGTATCCTATCTTGTGTACATTACTCTTCCTTACATCATTATAGATGGGTCCGGTATGATATACCGGCAGACGGGACGCCGGTTGTCAGTATACCGACTGTGGCATCCCGTCTGCCAGAATACCGGCAGCGAGTTCCCTTGCAGGCTCGCTGCGGACCCCCTGCCGTTGGCCTGGTGGTGAGCTTTGTTCACCACAGGTTCTCTTCCCACTCGGTTAGTGGCGTGGACCCACCAACCAAGTGGGAATTAGGGGCGGGTGTTGGGATGCCGGGCGTCAGCAAAATGGCGGCTGCCGGGATTTTGATTGTATCCCATATTATGCACATACTATAGGGTAAAGCAACATTAGCCGCACCACTACTTTGTCATGGGGCGTAATTATACACACCCCGGACTCTGTGCCTACATCTGCCACAAATGTTACCAGATGTGCTCAGGCCTACAACGGCACACAGGGGGAGCACCGGAGGAGCCGGCCAGAGTATGGGGAGAAAAGACGCTCCATGCAGGCAGCAGCACTAGTAGGCGAGCATTACAAGCCGGCTCCCCACAGCACTCATTGTGAATCTCGCTGGTCTGCACAGACCGCCACTGGAGAATCTGCCTTCAATACTGTGCAGTCCCACAGAGGATCGGAGCAGCGTGACCCCTTCCACCAGGAACAAAATGCTCTCCTACCACGTAGTTTATGGTTGCAATCGCCTGTGCTGAATGATTTAATTGATGAGAAGGGCGTTCTTAACACAGGATATTGCAGTCAGAAATTAGGTGGTCCAGTAGTACTTTGTACCTGGCGGAGGCGGCCATGTTGGAGGGCCTGCCGCAGCCGCTGGTGATCTTGACTGTGTAAATTATGATTGAACAGCCTTATTTATTAACCTTTGTTTTGTAATAAATTTCCATACATACTAGCCTGCACCATCATGCTGCCTCAGTGCCGTAACTAGACATTTTAGCGCTGTGTGCAAGAAACGGCATCGGCGCGCCCCCCTTAATGTAAAACGGCGGCAGTGCGCGCCACCGGCGCGTGCAAAAATATATAGGGGCGTGGCTTCACAGGGAAGGGGTGTGGCCACAAAATAACACCAATTCATATAATGGTGCACAGTAGTCTCCATTATTCAAATTACGCCGCACAGTAGCACCACTACACCAGGTAGAGCCCCTTTTTCACATTACGGTGGACAGATTCCCCTTTTTACACATTACGGCAGACAGCATTCCCCTTTTTACACATTATGGCAGACAGATTCCCCTTTTTATACATTACGGCAGACAGCATTCCCCTTTTTACACATTACGGCAGACAGAGTCCCCTTTTTACACATTACGGCAGACAGCATTCCCCTTTTTACACATTACGGCAGACAGCATTCCCCTTTTTACACATTACAGCAGACAGAGTCCCCTTTTTACACATTACGGCAGACAGCATTCCCCTTTTTACACCTTACGGCAGACAGAGTCCACCTTTTTACACATTACGGCAGACAGCGCCCCCCTTTTTACACATTACGGCAGACAGCGCCCCCCTTTTTACACATTACGGCAGGCAGAATCCCCCTTTTTTGCACATTACAGTAGCAGAGTTCACGCATCCCCCCCTGTTTTGCACGAGAGAGATAGTGAATGAGTGAGTGTGTGTGTGTGTTCTGTCAGTCATCTGGAGGTGGTAGGCAGCATCCAGGCGCAGAGCCACTCCTGGGGTCCTGGACACAGGCTGCGGCGACGCTACAAGCAGCATGAGAGTACAAAACACACTGTGCAAGTAGATGCTGTTCGAGTTATTAGGCATACTGACAGACAGTAACAGAGTGATACAATAGGCCTCACGAATGAACTATCTAATTAAAAAAATAACATAAGTGTGCGTGACTGTACCACATGGTATGTTCAGTATATATATATATACACCCCACCACAGCTGCAACTCAGCACATAGTAGCAGATGAAGATGGATATTATATATATATATATATATATATATATATATATATATATAAACATATGCATACATACACACACGGCCACAGCTGATGAGCTGCACTCTGCAGCGGGGTACAGCGCCTCGTGGGGAGCGGTGACGGCTTAGGGCAGTGTATGCTTCTGAGCCCCGCACTACAGACAACATCTCCCCCATCAGCCTGAGCTGACCGTTCGCTCCTGCAGCCGTAGAGACGCCATGTTGGTCCGGTGCAAGGCAGCGCTGATTAGAAACATATTGACCGGCCACTCATTCCTACCTGACGTCGCCTCGTGGTAGCGGTGAGGGGGGGGGGCTGTTGTCTGTCAAGCGTGTCCCACACCCAGCGCGGCTGCACCCGCTGAACGATCCATTGTGCAGTGGGCAGCGGAGAGGGGCGCCGGGCAGCTGGCTCCCGCGGGTCCAACCTCCGACGGCGCTCCACACCCCGCTGCACTCACAGCGGGACTCCTGGCGGCAGCGGGACACGGGGCAGCTGTTTGCTGATAGATGCGGCTACAGCCGCGCTCCCGCTCCCCTCACATGCAGAGGCAGGAGGCAAGCGGCGGCGCCGGCCGGGGACTGTCACTACTGACAGTAGTACTAGCCGTACGGGTAGGTGTGCTGACAGATGGTGCGCCTTGCTCACATTTGCGCTGTGGGCAAGGCCCCCTCGGCACACACCTAGTTACGGCACTGCGCTGCCTGTACCCATGCTTGCCCCTGGTGGCCAACTGGGTTCTGCGGCTCTGGGTTGGGTATGGGATCTTGTTGCCAGTCACCATACTGACGACGGGATCCCAGTATTGTGATGTGTGTGTGCGTGGGGGGGGGGGGGCAAGTACAACGGAGCCTCTTGCTCTATTCCCACTCTCCAAAAACAGTTTGTGCAGTTTCTGAGTAGCCCAGGACTTACTCAGCCGCTGCGATCACTTCAGCCTGTCCGGTCCCGGAATTGACGTCAGACATCCGCCCTGCAAACGCTTGGATACGCCTGCATTTTTTCATCCACTCCCAGAAAACGGTCAGTTGACACTCACAAACGCCCTCTTCCTGTCAATCATCGTGTGATCGGCTGTGCGAATGGATTCTTCGTTAAATCCATCGCCCAGCAACGATCCGCTTTGTACCCGTACGATGCATCTGCGCATTACGGTGCATACGCATGCGCAGTAGTGACCTGATCGCTGCTATGCGAAAAATGGCAGCATGCTGTCAGGTCGGATTGACCCCCCATATACAGTGCAGATGGGGCAGATGTAACATGTGCAGAGAGAGTTAGATTTGGGTGGGGCGTGTTCAAACTGAAATCTAAATTGCAGTGTAAAAATAAAGCAGCCAGTATTTACCCTGCACAGAAACAATATAACCCACCCAAATCTAACTCTCTCTGCACATGTTACATCTGCCACACCTGCAGTGCACATGGGCCCTCATTCCGAGTTGATCGCTCGCTAGCTGTTTTTAGCAGCCGTGCAAACGCTATGCCGCCGCCCACTGGGAGTGTATCTTATCTTAGCAGAAGTGCGAACGAAAGGATCGCAGAGCGGCTACAAAGTAATTTTGTGCTGTTTCTGAGTAGCTCCAGACCTACTCCTAGCTTGCGATCACTGCAGACTATTTAGTTCCTGTTTTGACGTCACAAACACGCCCTGCGTTCGGCCAGCCACGCCTGCGTTTCCCCAACCACACCTGCGTTTTTTCACTCACTCCCTGAAAACGGTCAGTTGACACCCAGAAACACCCACTTCCTGTCAATCACTCTGCGGCCAGCAGTGCGACTGAAATGCTTTGTTAGACCTTGCGTGAAACTACTTCGGCTGTTGTGAAAGTACGTCGCGCGTGCGCATTGCGCCGCTTACGCATGCGCAGAAGTGCAGTTTTTTTGCCTAATCGCTGCGAACGAATGCAGCTAGCGATCAACTCGGAATGACCACCATGGTTTTGCCCAACTGCTAACAAATTTGCTGCTGCGATCAACTCTGAATTACCCCCTTTGTGTGTATGTGTCAGGGACGTGCGGTGAGGAAAATGGCTCAGAAGATACTGGCTAGTGCCAGAGCCAGATTTACACACAATATATGAGCCGATGGGTTCATGTGGGCATAATGCAAAGTGCCGGCAGTATACACTGGTGGAAATTTGGTGAGTTTTGATCAGGGTTGGATGAAAAAGATAGGCAGGGGAGGGGGGTGGGGGGCACTGCCTCACCTGCCATAGACTTTTTGTTCCAGAGTTTTGACTATAAAAATGATTAGAATAATACAAAGAAGATATTTCTAATATATTCTTTGTATTTTTCACATACTTTATATAGTCAAAACTCTGGTTTACACGTTAGTATGACAGGAAATGCTCTGCCTCACCTCACCGCACATCACTGGTGTGTGTGTGTGTAATGTGTATATATAGATATATAGAGAGAGAGACAGCCGAGACGTCTGGCACTCTGGATGGGGTAAATGGCTACCCGGGTGATCTCCTTACATTGATATAAAGCAGTACTTTGTAAAGGTTTTCGGCAAAATGCTGCAAACTAAGAATGCGTTCAAAAATATAGAAGTGTTATTATCAGTTTATTTTTATCAATTAAAAAAATGCTAATTGAATGAGCAGAAGAGAAATCTAAATCAAATTATATTCGGTGTGACCACCCTTTGCCTTCAAGACAGTATCAGTTCTTCTAGGTACACTTGCACACAGTTTTTGAAGGAACTCGGCAGGGAGGTTATTCCTTATATCGTGGAGAACTAACCACAGATCTTCTGTGGATGTAGCTTTGCACAAATCCTTCTGTCTCTTCATGTAATCCCAGACAGACTCAATGATGTTGAGATCAGGGCTCTGTAGGGGCCATATCATCACTTCCAGGACTCCTTGTTCTTCTTTACGCTGAATGTAGTTCTTAATGACATTGGCTGTATGTTTGGGGTCATTGTCCTGCTGCAGAATAAATTTGGAGCCAATCAGATGCCTCCCTGATGGTATTGCATGATGGATAAGTACCTGCCTGTATTTCTCAGCATTGAAGTACAAAGAAACGGGCAATGTTGAGGACGGTAGATGCAGTGGTCGGCCAAGGAAACTTAGTTCCTCAGATGAATGTCCAGCAGTGCCATCAGCTCAGAACTGGCAGAAACCAGTGGGGCCCAGATACACGCATCTACTGTTCAGAGAAGTCTGCCAGAAGTGGTCTTCATGGAAGAATTGTGGCCAAAAAGCCATACCTTCCATGTGGCAACAACGCCAAGCGAATCAACTATGCACGAAACATAGGAACTGGGTGCAGAAAAATGGCAGCAGGTGCTTTGGACTGATGAGTCAAAATTTTAAATATAACAGAAGGCAGTTTGTTCGCCGAAGGGCAGGACAGTGGTACAATAATGAGTGACTGCAGGTGACAGTGACGCATGGTGGAAGTTTATGGTGAAGGTTCCTTGCAAGTTTGGGGCTGAATTTCAGCAAATGCAGCTGGGGATTTGGTAATGATTAATGGTGTCCTCAATGCTGAGAAATACAGGCAGGTACTTATCCACGATACAAATACCATCAGAGATGCATCTGATTGGCTCCAAATTTATTCTGCAGCAGGACAACGACCCCAAACATAGAGCCAATGTCAAAAAGAACTATTTTCAGCGTAAATAAGAACAAGGAGTCCTGGAAGTCATGAGATGGCCCCACAGAGCCCTGATCTCAACATCATCGAGTCTGTCTGCGATTACATGAAGAGACGGGATCAGTACGGAATCCCACTGGACAGGATCCCGGTGTCACAACTGAGGGCCTGAGCTGACGGGAGGCAGCCTCAGTTGTAGGGGCTGAGATGTACCGGAACCTGGGAGGTTGTATCAGACCCCTGGACATGTAAGTAACATGAATAATAACTGCCCGAAGGCGTGACCACGACAACTTGGATAAAAGTCAATGATGTTTATTATGACAACTCCGCAACACAGCAGCAGTAAAAGAAAACGTAAAAGTCAGCAAAGAATAAATACAGTTCCTGGGTACTACAGGATGGCAGGAGCCACAGGGCACTGGTAGTGTGAGATAGTTCTTATGATCTTCTAGATGGAAAGTCCTTACCAGGCCCGACTGTAGCAATGGAGATAACCCAGGATTGTGCCAGCTGGTGTTCCAGGAAAAGCTGGGTTGCTGAAGATAAAACAGCTGCTGTGGATACTGGCTGGAACCAGACTGTTGTTAGCACGGAGTGGATACTGGCTAGAACCAGTTAAATAATAAATGAACTTGGGAGCGATGAAATATGAACTGAAATGTAGAACTTGAGAGCGGAGAAATAATAATACCGGTGGAGAGTGGTAAAGTGTAGAAAGGACACCGGCCCTTTAAGGGAAGCTGTACTCTGCTGGAAGCTGAGCTGGAAGCAGGTAATGTTGTAGCTGGAAACAGATGAATCCACAATGGATTGGAGAGTCAGGCTACACCGCAGGTGGAATGCTGGTGCGGGTCTCTATGGTGGAAGTCTTGAGACAGGAGCTGGAACCTGGAAGACAATCACAGGAGAGAGACAAACAGGAACTAGGTTTGACAACCAAAGCACTGACGCCTTCCTTGCTCAGGCACAGTGTATTTATACCTGCAGCAAGGAAGGGATTGGCTAGGCAATTATGCAGATTATCAATACTGAGAACAGATTGGTGGAAATGATCAGCTGACAGAATCCAAGATGGCTGCGCCCATGCAGACACTTGGAGGGAAGTTTGGTTTGTAATCCATGTGGTAATGAAAACAGTAATGGCGGCGCCGGCCACCGGAGACAGGAGGCGCCATGCTGACAGATGCACATCCAACCACGCGGACACAGCGGAGGCCGCGGCTGACGTAATCGCCACTCAGACACTCTGCATGCAGAAGTTCAGGGACGGCGGCGGAGGCCGCGGGAGACGCCATGCCAGGTGTAATATGGCGTTTACTGTGACAGCGTCCCAGAGTGACAGGAGAGGTTACAGGAATGTACACATCAGGATAACAGATGGGATCCGGTCCTGGAGCGCTGAGCCAGCCTTAGGAGGCATCTGATGGGTAAGAAATGGCGTCCAGATACCCGGATCGTGACACCCGGTGGTCGAAATACCGACACCGGAATCCCGACCAGCACAATCCCGACAGGGGTGGCGAGCAGAACGCAGCCCCTTGCGGGCACGGTGCCTCGCTACGCTCGGCACACTATTTTATTCTCCCTCTGTGGGTGTCGTGGACACCCACAGAGGGAGAATATGTCGGGATTGTGCCGGTCGGGATTCCGGTGTTGGTATTTCGACCGCCGGGATTCCGTCCGGCGGGATCTTGACCGCATCCCGAAGAGACAGAATGATTTGAGCAAGCCTACATCCATAGAAGATCTGTGGTTAGTTCTCCAAGATGTTTGGAACAGCCTCCCAGCCGAGTTCCTTCAATAACCGTGTGCAAGTGTACCTAGAAGATCTAATGCTATTTTGAAGGCAATGGTTGATCACACCAAATATTGATTTGATTTACATTTTTTTATCTATTCACTTTGCATTTTGTTAATTGCTAAAAATAAACTATTAACACTTTTATTTTTTAAAACATCCTTACTTTGCAGCATTTTTTCCCCAGACCTGCCTAAAACTTTTGCACAGTACTGTATTTCTTGATAAATGTGCTTGTTTCCTGTGCTCTCACCCTGTGCTGTAAATGTCACCTCTGACGGCTGGCACCGCGCAGCCCTTTCAGTTATCAGACACTCACCCCCTCCCCTGTGAGTAGTACGGAGAATGATTACTTGATTGAACCGCCGCTCCTTAGCACCAGGCTGCATTGATCTGTCTATAGGTCAGCCGAAACTCCACATACTTCATACAGTATACCGTACCGAGCGTCTAATAGAGGAGACCTAACGCCTGCAGCTCCTGCACTGGGTTTGATGTTATGGTACGCATTCATATGACTATGTGTAACGGAGAAGGGCTTTGAAGAATTAAGGGTAACTCTGGCCACAGGAAATAGTTACTGGGGTCAGGGGTCACCAGCAGCCGGCTGAGCTGGGAAACATAGGCGCCAGTTTCTGTTACCTCTTATCGTCAAACGCCGCAGAGAATATAATTACAGCCAGTGAAGGGTAAGTTCTACAAAGGACACAGAGTCCTTCTGTGGACATAGGGCCTGGTTCAGTGATGTACGCAATGCAATTGTCGGCCACATGCGCCACTGGGGTGTAGTATGGTATGCCGGCGGCCGGGCTCCCGGCGACCAGCATACCGGCGCCGGGAGCCCGACTGCCGGCATACCGACAGCGTGGCGAGCACAAATGAGCCCCTTGCTGGCACGGTGGCGCGCTATGCACGCCACGCTATTTATTCTCCCTCCTGGGGGGTCGTGGACCCCCACAAGGGAGAATATCTGTTGGAATGCCGGGTGTCGGGATTCCGGCGCCGGTATACTGTGCGCTGGGATCCCAACATTCGTCAACCTGAAGACCACCCGCGCCACTGCACAGGCGCGGTGATCCACTAGCGACAGCGGTCGCAGAGAGGATTTATGCGCAAAGCGATTGACAGGCAGTGACTATTTGTGAAAGATAACGCGGAGTGGTGGAAAAACGCAGGCGGGTCGCAACCGTTTTCAGGGCCCGTAAACAGAAAACAAGGTGTAAGCATCTCAGTTTCCTCATCCATTCTGCGCGACAAAAGAATTACGCAGGACTGAGACAGTCTAATGATCTGATGCGGAGTCTTTGGACACAGCTGGATTTTGTGAAGCTGTCGGAGGGCGTCTCACTACAGTGCACATATTCGCGCAATAACTGCGCACGGGATCACAGCATTCGCTGGTACAGGCGGTGGTAGCGTCTCGCTGACAGCTCATGTTGTAGCCGCGCTTGGGCACACAGGGGCGCCACGTTGCACTACCTACTAGATATATGTGAAGAGTAAAGAATTTAGGGACAGATGTATTACGCCTGGAGAAGTGATAAGTGCAAGGTGATAACGCACCAGCCAATCAGCTGCGGACTGTCAATTTACATATTGGAGCTGACTGGCTGGTGCATTATCACCTGGCACTTATCACCGCTTTATCACTTCTCCAGGTTTATTACATCTGTCCCATAAACCTACATTGTATCCCTAGGCCTGGGGTGCAGTGACAGTTCTTCATTCACCTGGACGGTAACTGTACATCAGTGCCCAAAAGGTAACCCATCAAGGGGGTAAATTTACTAAGATGGGAGTTCTATTTATGATGGGATGTTGCCGATAGCAACCAATCAGATTCTACTTCTCATTTATCTAGCAACTTATAGGAGATAATACCTGGAATCTGATTGGTTGCTATGGGCAACATCCCATCTCAATAGAACTCCCATCTTAGTAAATTTACCCCCAGGTGTTGGCAGTTTGGAACTCCAGCTGCAAGAAGCATCTTCTATAATCCACGATCCATGATTAACTCCCGTATTTCTGGAATACAGACTCCCGTTGATTTTAGTTTTATCTTGTTTGCCACTGTGGTTAAAAATAATGAACATATATATAATTCTTCCAGATCATGCCATACAGTACTACCCATGTATTACCCTACAAAAGGTATACTCAACATGCGGCTCCTCCCCTGCTGTGGAACTACACATACCAGCATGCCGTCACTGTTTTAGTGTGCCCTAATATCAAAATTGTGCTGGGATGTGTAGTTCCACAGCAGCTGAAGAGCCGCATGTTGAATGCCCTTGCCCTATAGGAATCTCCATACAGAACGGCGGTGCAGCTGAAGGCGCAAACATCGCTCAGTCACATCTATGGTATTATTATCCTTTATTTATAAATAGAGATGTGCACTTTTCGTGTTCTGTATTTTGGTTTTGGATCTGGGTCCCCGCTCGTGTTTCGGATCTGGATAGGTTTTGCCAAAACCACCCTTTCGGGTTTAAGTTTTGGATCTGGATGATTTTTGAAAAAACAACAACATAAAAATAGCTAAAATCACAGTATTTGGGGGTAAATTTGATGCTACGGTTTTATTAGCCACAATAACTTTCATTACCAGTCTATTTTGAACACCTCACACCTCACAATATTGTTTTCAGGCCTAAATGTTGTACTGACTAAGCTAAGCGACACAAGTGTGCGGCACAAACACCTGGCCCATCTAGGAGTGGCACTGCAGTGGCAGACAGGATGGCACTTAAAAAAATAGGCCCCAAACAGCACATGGCCCTCATTCCGAGTTGATCACTTGCTAGCAGTTTTTAGCAGCCGTGCAAACGCTATGCCGCCGCGTGCTGGGAGTGTATTTTAGCTTAGCAGAAGTGCGAACGGTTCTATCGCAGAGCGGCTACAAATTTATTTTGTGCAGTTTCAGAGTAGCTCAAAACCTACTCAGCGCTTGCGATCACTTCAGACCATTCTGTTCCGGATTTGACGTCACAAACACGCCCTGCGTTCGGCAAGCCACGCCTGCGTTTTTCCAAACACTCCATGAAAACGGTCAGTTGCCTCCCAGAAACGCCCCCTTCATGTCAATCACTCTGCGGCAACCAGTGCGACTGAAATGAATCGCTAGATACTGTGCAAAACTGCATCGTTTGTTGTGCCCGTACGTCGCGCGTGCGCTTTGCGCCGCATGCGCAGAACTGCCATTTTTTAGCCTGATCGCTATGCTGCGAACAAATGCAGCTAGCGATCAACTCGGAATGACCACCATCATGCAAAGAAGTAAAAGAGGTGCAATGAGGTAGCTGTATGACTAAACTAAGTGACACACGTGTGCGACACAAACACCTGTCCCATCTAGGAGTGACACTGCAGTGACAGACAGGATGACATTTAAAAAAACTAGTCTCCAAACAGCACATCATGCAAAGAAGTAAAAGAGGTGCACCGAGGTTGCTGTATGACTAAGCTAAGCGACACAAGTGTGCGGCACAAACACCTGGCCCATCTAGGAATAGCACGCAGTGGCTGAATGCCGAAAGTGGCCCGCAATTTTTCAGGCCACCGCCAGCATCTCAAAAGATTCTGCACCACCAAATTAATTGTATGTGCAAAACATGGGACGTGCTGGAATTTGCCCAGATGTTGTGCACGCACAATATTGGTGGCGTTGTCCGATATCACAAATCGCCAGGAGAGTGTAAGTGGGGTAAGCCATTGTGCAACGATGTCCCTCAGTTTCCGTAAGAGGTTGTCAGCTGTGTGCCTCTTCTGGAAAGCGGTGATACACAGCGTAGCCTGCCTAGGAACGAGCTGGCGTTTGTGAGATGCTGCTACTGGTGCCACTGCTGTTGTTGCTGCAGGACACAATACATCTACCCAGTGGGCTGTCACAGTCATTCGATTCCCACCATGGCTCTGTGTGGAGTTTGTATATTCTCCCCGTACTTGTGTGGGTTTCCTCAGGGTACTCCGGTTTCCTCCCACAATCCAAAAATATACTGGTAGGTTAATTGGATCCCAACAAAATTAACCCTAGCGTTAATGTGTGTACGTGTACATGTGGTAGGGAATAGATTGTAAGCTCCACTGGGGCAGGGACTGATGTGAATGGGCAAGTATTCTCTGTAAAGCAATGCGGAATATGTATGCGCTATATAAATAACTGGTAATGAATAATAAATAAATAATAAATGCTCCACTTGTCCACATGTCCGTGGTTAAGTGGACACTGGGTACAACCACATTTTTCAGGACACTGAAGACACTTTTCTTAATGTCCCTGTACAGTCCGGGAATCGCTTTCCTAGTGAAGTGGAATCTAGATGGGATTTGGTACCGGGGACACACTACCTCCATCAATTGTCTAAATCCCACTGCACTAATGTTGGATACCGGACGCACGTCTAACAACAACATAGCTGTCAAGGCCTCAGTTATCCGCTTTGCAACATGATGACTGCTGTGATATTTCATCTTCCTTGCAAAGGACTGTTGGACAGTCAATTGCTTAGTTGAAGTAGTACAAGTGGTCTCCCGACTTTCCCTCTAGGATGACGATCGACTCCCATCAGCAACAACAACAGCAGCGGCAGCAGTAGGAAGTGGTTCTCGATCTTTCCCTATTTTATCCTCCAAATTTTTGTTCTCCATTATTTTTCTGGAGTTATATAAAAATGGTGGTCATTCCGAGTTGTTCGCTCGTTGCTGTTTTTCGCAATGCAGCGATTAGGTGGAAAATGCGCATGCGCATGGTACGTAGCGCGCATGTGCTAAGTAATTTAAGTTTAACACAAAACTTTGGATATTTACACAAGCGCGAGAGACGTTTTTTCAACGCTCGAGTGATCGTAGTGTGATTGACAGGAAGTGGGTGTTTCTGGGCGGAAACTTGGCATTTTCAGGGAGTGTGCTAAAAAGCGCAGGCATGTCAGGGAAAAATGCGGGAGTGTCTGAAAAAACGGGGGAGTGGCTGGACGAACGCAGGCCGTGTTTGTGACGTCAAACCAGGAACGAAACGGACTGAGCTGATAGCAATGGCTGAGTAAGTCTGGAGCTACTCAGAAACTGCTAAGAATTTTCTATTCGCAATTCTGCTAATCTTTCGTTTGCTATTCTGCTAAGCTAAGATTCACTCCCAGAGGGCGGCGGCTTAGCGTGTGCAATGCTGCTAAAAGCAGCTAGCGAGCGAACAACTCGGAATGAGGGCCAATATGCGGCACAGGAGAGCGTACCTCTACACCACACAGGGCAAACCCTGTAAAAATTATTTGGATTAAATATTAATAACCCTTTATTTGGAGTAAATAATATACAGCACAGGACACCATCACTGAACTTATATGGCAGTACCACTGGACTGGACTTATATGGCAGTACCACTGGACTGGATTTATACAGCAGTATCACTGGACTTATACGGCAGTATCACTGGACATATACGGCAGTACCACTGGACATATACGGCAGTACCACTGGACATATACAGCAGTACCACTCGACATATACAGCAGTACCACTGGACTTATACGGCAGTATCACTGAACATATACGGCAGTATCACTGGACTTATACGGCAGTATCACTGAACATATACTGCAGTATCACTGGACTTATACGGCAGTACCACTGGACATATACTGCAGTATCACTGGACATATACTGCAGTACCACTGGACATATACTGCAGTATCACTGGACTTATACGGCAGTATCACTGGACTTATACGGAAGTATCACTGGACATATACGGCAGTATCACTGGACATATACGGCAGTATCACTGGACTTATACGGAAGTATCACTGGACATATACGGCAGTATCACTGGATTTATACGGCAGTACCACTGGACATATACTGCAGTATCACTGGACTTTTACGGCATTATCACTGGACATATACTGCAGTATCACTGGACTTATACAGCAGTACCACTGGACATATACTGCAGTATCACTGGACTTATACAGCAGTACCACTGGACTTATACAGCAGTATCACTGGACTTATACAGCAGTACCACTGGACTTATACAGCAGTATCACTGGACTTATACAGCAGTATCACTGGACTTATACAGCAGTACCACTGGACTTATACAGCAGTATCACTGGACTTATACAGCAGTACCACTGGACTTATACAGCAGTACCACTGGACTTATACAGCAGTACCACTGGACTTATACAGCAGTACCACTGGACTTATACAGCAGTACCACTGGACTTATACAGCAGTATCACTGGACTTATACAGCAGTATCACTGGACTTATACAGCAGTATCACTAGACTTATACAGCAGTATCACTGGACTTATACAGCAGTATCACTGGACTTATACAGCAGTACCACTGGACTTATACAGCAGTATCACTGGACTTATACAGCAGTACCACTGGACTTATACAGCAGTATCACTGGACTTATACGGCATTATCAGTGGACATATACGGCAGTACCACTGGACTGGATTTATACGGCAGTATCACTGGACTTATACGGCAGTACCACTGGACTGGATTTATGTGGCAGTATCACTGGACTTATATGGCACTCGTCACATTGAGGGGGTGCAGTCCCTGGTGGAGCACCAGTCACATTGGGGGTGCAGTCTCTGGTGGAGCACCAGTCACATTGGGGTTGCAGTCCCTGGTGGAGCACCAGTCACATTGGGGGTGCAGTCTCTGGTGGAGCACCAGTCACATTGGGGGTGCAGTCTCTGGTGGAGCACCAGTCACATTGGGGGTGCAGTCCCTGGTGGAGCACCAGTCACATTGGGGGTGCAGTCCCTGGTGGTGCACTCGTCACATTGGGGGTGCAGTCCCTGGTGGAGCACCTGTCACATTGGGGGTGCAGTCTCTGGTGGAGCACCTGTCACATTGGGGGTGCAGTCCCTGGTGGAGCACCTGTCACATTGGGGGTGCAGTCTCTGGTGGAGCACCTGTCTTATTGGGGGTGCAGTCCCTGGTGGAGCACCAGTCACATTGGGGGTGCAGTCCCTGGTGGAGCACCAGTCACATTGGGGGTGCAGTCCCTGATGGAGCACCTGTCACATTGGGGGTGCAGTCTCTGGTGGAGCACCTGTCTTATTGGAGGTGCAGTCCCTGGTGGAGCACCAGTCACATTGGGGGTGCAGTCCCTGGTGGAGCACCAGTCACATTGGGGGTGCAGTCTCTGGTGGAGCACCAGTCACATTGGGGGTGCAGTCCCTGGTGGAGCACCAGTCACATTGGGGGTGCAGTCTCTGGTGGAGCACCAGTCACATTGGGGGTGCAGTCTCTGGTGGAGCACCAGTCACATTGGGGGTGCAGTCCCTGGTGGAGCACCAGTCACATTGGGGGTGCAGTCCCTGGTGGTGCACTCGTCACATTGGGGGTGCAGTCCCTGGTGGAGCACCTGTCACATTGGGGGTGCAGTCTCTGGTGGAGCACCTGTCACATTGGGGGTGCAGTCCCTGGTGGAGCACCTGTCACATTGGGGGTGCAGTCCCTGGTGGAGCACCTGTCACATTGGGGGTGCAGTCTCTGGTGGAGCACCTGTCTTATTGGGGGTGCAGTCCCTGGTGGAGCACCAGTCACCTTGGGGGTGCAGTCCCTGGTGGAGCACCTGTCACATTGGGGGTGCAGTCACTGGTGGAGCACCTGTCACATTGGGGGTGCAGTCTCTGGTGGAGCACCTGTCTTATTGGGGGTGCAGTCCCTGGTGGAGCACCAGTCACATTGGGGGTGCAGTCCCTGGTGGAGCACCAGTCACATTGGGGGTGCAGTCCCTGGTGGAGCACCTGTCACATTGGGGGTGCAGTCTCTGGTGGAGCACCAGTCACATTGGGGGTGCAGTCCCTGGTGGAGCACCTGTCACATTGGGGGTGCAGTCAAAAGTGAAGCACACCCATCATTTCTTCCAGAAGTGCGCGCCAGTGAGCGCGGGGAATCATGGCAACAGCAGGTGTGTATAATGATAGTGGATTAGCATCTTATAAAGCCGGCGTGCCGGTAAGTAGCTTTCATTCATGCTGTTATCTGGAATGTTATCTGTACTGGAGGTCCAGAGAATGGGCCGCTAATGCACCGGAACTGTACGACGACCTTCCTTCGTGTGAGATCTTTTTGTTTTTGTTGTTTTGTCACTGGGGTCTAAGTGCATTTACTCAGTTATTATTCTCCTGCTGAAAGTTCTGTACAAGTCATTGAGCTTTGGGACATGAAGGAGAGATACAGTATAGGAATGACTGGGCTTGTGTATCAGTGAGGAGAGAGGGCCTCGTTATCTCCACCGCTCTCTCATTCTCAGCCAGTTCCTGATGCTCCGTGCGAGAGACCACTTTGCACTTTCTGCAGCTCTTACAGAAAATCTCTTTCCAGGGATTAGCAGGGACGAGGCGCTGTGTGTATGAGCGATTAACCCTAATATCGCCCACGCAGCAGAAGACCGACAGTACCTGCAGGTGCGATCTGACATTGCAGTATAACAATAGCTGAACTCCGCTTATAGACTTTCAAAGACACCATACAGTATATACAGGGTATCCGGACTCCAGGTCGACAACAAAAAGGTCGACACACCTTAGGTCGACGCCAATTGGTCGACACACCTTAGGTCGACATGGACAAAAGGTCGACATGGACAAAAGGTCGACAGGAACAAGGTCGACATGGACAAAAGGTCGACGTGAGTTTTTCACAATTTTTTTCTTTTTTGGAACCTTTTCATACTTAACGATCCACGTGGACTACGATTGGAACGGTAATCTGTGCCGAGCGAAGCGTTAGCGGAGCGAAGGCACCATGCCCGAAGCATGGCGAGCGAAGCGAGCCATGCGAGGGGACGCGGTGCACTCTACGAAGAAAACGAAACCCAAAAAACATAAAAAACTCATGTCGACCTTTTTCCATGTCGACCTTGTTCCTGTCGACCTTTTGTCCATGTTGACATAAGGTGTGTCAACCATTTGGTGTCGACCTAAAGTGTGTCGACCTTTTTGTTGTCGACCCTGAGTCCCAGACCCATATACAGTAACCACTGATTCTTCCTGCCGCAGTTCCAAGAATCTAACATTCTGATTAGTTTGTAAGCCCTACTCGATCGTGTCGGTGGTGTTAGTGTATAGGGCCTATACTGTAATACCCTTGGCTGGGGACAGATTAAAGGGTCAGCCACTTCCCAATTTTATCATTTTCATTGTTTGATTGTAAGTTCTCATTTGGCGATTGGACTTGAACATACAGTATCGTGAACCTAACACTCTCTCTCCTCTTTGCTTTATTTACACCGCAGTCTGCACTTCGGGGGTTATTCAGACGAGAGTGGAGTGGCGACCTGAACCTCAAAGTACCGATCGACGCAGGACGGCATCAGACTGACAGTGAATGACAGTCTGCTGCCGTTCGGAGGAAGGGGAGGGAGCGGCGACGGCCTCCTTTTCTCAAAACGGAGACGTTTTGCTGCCTTTCAGGGGGAAGGAAGAAGCCAAGGATTTCTGCGGTTGCACAGAGATTTCCTGGGCTCTGAGACGGGAGGCTTGCACGTCCCCAAGCCGCAAGCCACCCGAAGGTGAGTGACTGGTCTGACGCTGCGTCTTAGCGTGCAGATGGGATCACTACTGCAGCAGGAGGCGTCTGCTTGTAACAGACGCCTCCTGCTGCCTCACCATGCAGCACTATGAATATCTCAAAGCTTTAGGGACATTACTATTACTCAGTATACATTGAGGGAAATATCCTAAATGGTGGAGAAGTCTCCCGTAAGAACCAATCTTCTACCTAGCATTTATGAAGTACATTCTATAAAATGATAGGTTTGTTGCTATTGACAACTTCTCAACTCTTTAAAAGGTTTAATACCTGGATAACCATATGCACTTTATATTCCAGTCTCCTTATTAGCGCCAGAGACACCTGCGATTACCTGCAATCCACAACCATCCCAGTGCTCCTGCACCACTACCAGGTGCCCACATATAGTCAGCGGCTGGTGAGCTGTACGACACTCCACTCAGCTCAAGCTCCGCTCCATCGCCAGTGTGCATGTAACAGTGAGTACGGCTGTACTGGCTAACTTTCAATAAACCAACACCACAGGTTAAGTAACTGTGATGTTCATAGTTTGAGTCATCTGCTGCTGTGTGCCTATATAAGACGAGCAGGGCAGCAGTGGTGAGGACAGATTGGGGTGAAGAGAGGCAATAGACAGGAAAGACAGATGAGAGGAGGTTGTAGGTGAAGAGGGTCTTCATTGCCTCCAGGGTGAGAAAGGGTCTGACATGTTAGGGACCTGCCTGACAAAGCGTTGCCCGGGACGTTGGTGGGCAGGCCCATATCTTTGGCCGAATTTATGCTAACAACCTCTTATATGATATTTAATTGTAATAAATATTTCAATTTTGAGAAGTAATGTGCACCTGCATGAGAAAAGGTCTGATACTGGAGGTAGAGTATTGCAAAGATGGAAGCAACAACACTCATTAAGGACTTAAATGGGGGCCGTACGACCAACTCATAGTCTTTTAGTGGTGGAGAAATTGGCCCTCATTCCGAGTTGTTCGCTCGCTAGCTGCTCTTAGCAGCCGTGCAAACGCTAAGCTACCGCCCTCTGGGAGCAGCGCTGCTACTAAAAAAGATTGTGCAGTTTCAGAGTAGCTCGAGACTTACTCCTAGCTAGCGATCACTTCAGACTGTTTAGTTCCTGTTTTGACGTCACAAACGCCCTGCGTTCGGTCAGCCACGCCTACGTTTTCCCAGCCACTCCTGCGTTTTTATCTGGCACGCCTGCGTTTTTTCACGAACTCCCCGAAAACGGTCAGTTATCACCCAGAAACACCCACTTCCTGTCAATCACTCTGCGGCCAGCAGTGCGACTGAAAAGCGTCGCTAGAGCTTGTGTAAAACTACATTGGCTTTTGTGAAAGTACGACGCATGTGCGCAGTGCGCCCCATACGCATGCGCAGAATTGCCGATTGTTTGCCTGATCGCTGCGCTGCGATCGAAAGCAGCTAGCGATCAACTTGGAATGAGGGCCATTGTTTCATGCACCCCTCAATACGTATTCAATGATTGCCCCTTATCAACCATCAGATGTTCTGCTGCAAATTGAAATCTTCTTTTTGCAAGTGGGTTATAAACTATGAGCATTCACATGTCTAGCTACAGTCAGCAAATTCCAGTATGAAGATGTCAAATTGTGTATCCCGGGGGTCTTGGCCTGAAATCCATGCGCTCCTTCTCCCCCCCCCCAAAAAAAAAAAAAAAAAGGGTATAAATGTAAAAACACAGGAGCAAATGTCCTAGCGCTGCGATTGTTGCACGTTTTGCTCGTTGAAAACTAACTTTAGTGTCTGCGTGCGCACCATGCTGTAATTAACAGTTTAATTATCTCTACATGGCGTTGCCGTGCGCAATACGCATTCCTGCGTAATCAGCACGGTCACAGTTCTCATGGCGGACCTTCCCCCACAAATAGTTTTACTGCTCTCTCTCTCTCTCACCTCTCCTGCGTACACCCAAATTTACATCATGACTATATCACCATGGTAACCAGAGTGCGAGCAGCTGGCTGGTAACTGGAACGCTTGCCAGGAATTAGAACACGAGCGAAGAATGAACTTACAGGAAGACTTCAGATCAAGGAGTCATGTTCCTGCCCCACGGGGGCCACTTAATTCAGTGAACGCGGCGAACTGTTGGTGACGGGACATATTTTGGATGAAGAGGTAAAGTCTCGCTGCAGTGTTACTCAGTGACAAATGCAACGGAGGAATAATAGAGATTAGATAACACAATTACTCACTGGAAGGCGGCTTTCCCAGTAGCGGCACAGCGGGCGATTATTGCAAATATTGAGGTTTAAAAGTTTGTTAACGGAGAAATTCAGAATAAAAGTTGCGCTTATATGTCATGCTTAGGTTTAGTTATGTGGTGAGGGACGGGATTCGCTTCTGTTTGTCCACATGTGTTATGACTGGCAGCCACTAGCGCTAGGTTTGCCTATTACATTGACCAATAGGCACCCAGTTTGGAAACCACTGCCCTATATATTAACCCCATATAGAAAATACGGACACCCTGCTCACAATGGAGTAACATAATCCACCCTACACCGTTGTGACGCAGAATATGTCCTCAGCGCCATGAGATGTTGTGCGATATGGCTTCAGGCAACGGTCAATGGTTCCTGTTCCACCATCATTGTGCCAGTGGCAGGAAGTTATATACTGTAGGTTGTGAAAACGTGGACAATTAGCACCAACATACTAAACATACTAAAGGTGCATATACACTGGCCGAGAAAATGAGCGTCATCGCTCATTTTCACCCTTCCTGAGCGTCATCGCTCATTTTCACCCTTCCTGAGCGACATCGCTCATTTTCACCCTTCCTGAGCGACATCGCTCATTTTCACCCTTCCTGAGCGACATCGCTCATTTTCTCTGCAGGTATGTATGCAGCTGGTGACCATCGATGCGCAGCCCCGTGGGTTGTTATTGAACCTCGTTGTCGGCAGTGCAGGCAGCTCAACCTGGACTGCTGTCCAAGGGCTGCCTGCACGGCCCGGCCGCAGGGCCGCCATCTAGGGGTGTGCCCTGTGCACACTTGTCCCGGGCCCGGCCGCTCTAATAGAGAGTGGAAGGCCCGGGCTGCTCAAACAGCCCGCCGTCGATAATCTCGGCGGTCGCCGCCGGTGGGACTGCCACTCCCCTTCGCCTGCTCCCCTCCGCCGGCAGCCGATCCTAAAAGCAAGCTGCACTGCTGCAGCTTGCTGGTTAATATAGTTATTATATTAGGATGCGGCGCTGCGTGACATCACGCGCCAGTGAAGAGAGAGAAGAGGAGCAGTCAGACTGAAGAGCTCAGTACAGGAGGCGCAGACAGAGTGGGAGAGAGGACAGATATACAAAGGGTAAGTACAGTGGCGGAACTAGCGAGCGGTGGGCCCAGGTGCGGCAAAATGCTTTGCCCCCCCCCCCCCCCCCCATCCCATCCAAGTCCACCCCCTCACCCCTGGAGAGGATCTGGTGAGGGGGACCTGCTCAGGGCCAGAGAAATGGATACCTAGCAACATTGCCGTAACTAGACATTTTAGCACTGTGTGCAAGAAACGGCATTGGAGCCCCACCCCTGCATGCAAAACAGGGGCAGTGCGCGCCTTAGGCGCGCGCAAAAATACATAGTGGCGTGGCTTCGTGGGGAAGGGGTGTGGCCACAAAATAATACCAATTCATAAAACGGTGCACAGTAGTCTCCATTATTTAAATTACGCCGCACAGTAACACCACTACACCAGGTAGAGACCCTTTTACACCTTACAGCGGACAGATTCCTCTTTTTACACATTACGGCAGACAGCGTCCCCTTTTTACACATTACGGCAGACAGCGTCCCCCTTTTTACACATTACGGCAGACAGCGTGCACTTTTTACAAATAACGGCAGACAGCGTCCCCTTTTTACACATAATGGCAGACAGCGTGCCCTTGTTACACATAGCGGCAGACAGCGTACACTTTTTACACAACGGCAGACAGCGTGCCCTTGTTAAACATAGCGGCAGACAGCGTACACTTTTTACACATAACGGCAGACAGCGTCCCCCTTTTTACACATTACGGCAGACAGCGTCCACTTTTTACACATTATGGCAGACAGCGTACACTTTTTACACATAATGGCAGACAGCGTCCCCTTTTTACACATTACGGCAGACAGCGTGCCCTTGTTACACATTACGGCAGACAGCGTCCCCCTTTTTACACATTACGGCAGGCAGATTCCCCCTTTTTACAAATTGCGGCAGGCAGATTCCCCATTTTTACACATTGCGGCAGGCAGATTCCCCCTTTTTACACATTGCGGCAGGCAGATTCCCCCTTTTTACACATTGCGGCAGGCAGATTCCCCCTTTTTACACATTGCGGCAGGCAGATTCCCCATTTTTACACATAGCGGCAGGCAGATTCCCCATTTTTACACATTGCGGCAGGCAGATTCCCCATTTTTACACATAGCGGCAGGCAGATTCCCCATTTTTACGCATTGCGGCAGGCAGATTCCCCATTTTTACACATAGCGGCAGGCAGTCCCAACAAAGACAGAAAGAAAGAAAGAAAGAAAGAGACAGAAAGAAAGAAGAATTATACTTACCCTCTCCGCTGGCTCAGACTCCTCGGTGCAGTTTGACGATTCCCGGGCAGTAGAGAAGGAGGAGGAGGGAGGTGGAGGAGGGAGCCGCAGCAGCGCTGTGTTATTGGTGGAGGCGCTGCTGCTGCTGCCCCTCTGCTTCACTATAGGCTGTTCTCGGAAGACAGCCTATAGTGAAGCAGAGGGGCAGCAGCAGCAGCGCCTCCACCAGTAACAAAGCGCTGCTGCGGCTCCCTCTTCCACCTCCCTCCTTCCCCCGTACCGCTGCTCCTCTCCTGGCGGCTGTGCGCTGCGGGCAGCGGTTGCCCGCAGCACACAGCTGCATGTAATGATTCAGTTTGACTCATTACATGCTTTGGGCCCCTGGACAGAGGCGGGCCCCAGTGCAGCGCACTGGTTGCACTGGCGGTAGTTCCGCCTCTGGGTAAGTATGTAATGTATCAGGTATCATTTGTGTAATTGTTGTTTGTGTGTGTTGTGACTCTGAGAAGGGGGTCCCAGAGAAGGGGGCCTGGGGCTGGCTGAGTGGCTGACATGTAATCAATATCAGTCTTGCCTACCCTCCCGCATTTAGCGGGAAGCTCACGGTTTTTGCCTTAGTACCCCGCTGTCCTGCAAATAGAACTGCAGCTCTGCCTAGTGTAATGTGTATAACTTGCTCTGCCTGGCGTAATGTGTATAACGTGCTCTGCCTGGCATAATGTGTGTAACGTGCTCTTCCTGGCATAATGTGTATAACGTGCTCTACCTGGCATAATGTGTATAATGTGCTCTGCCTGGCGTAATGTGTATACTCTGCTCTACCTTAATGTGTATACTGTGCTTTGCCTGTATAACATGCTCTGCTTGGCGTAATGTGTATAACGTGCTCTGCCTGGAATAATGTGTATATTGTGCTCTGCCTGGCATAATGTGTATAATGTGCCCTACCTAGCGTAATGTGCTCTACTGGTGTAATGTGTATAACGTGCTCTACCTGGTGTAATGTCTATAACATGCTCTACCTGGCGTAATGTGTATAATGTGCTCTGCCTGGCGTAATGTGTATAACGTGCTCATCCTGGCATAATGTGTATACTGTGCTCTGCCTGGCATAATGTGTATAACGTGCTCTACCTGGCGTAATGTGCTCTACCGGCATAATGTGTATAACGTGCTCTACCTGGCGTAATGTGCTCTACCTGGCGTAATGTGTATAACGTGCTCTACCTGGCGTAATGTGCTCTACCGGCGTAATGTGTATAACGTGCTCTGCCTGGCGTAATGTGTATAACGTGCTCTACCTGGCGTAATGTGCTCTACCGGCGTAATGTGTATAACGTGCTCTGCCTGGCGTAATGTGTATAACGTGCTCTGCCTGGTGTAATGTGTATAATAACGTGCTCTGCTTAGCATAATGTGTATAATGTGCTCTGCCTGGCGTAATGTGTATACTGTGCTCTGCCTGGCGTAATGTGTATAATGTGCTCTACCTGGCGTAATGTGTATAACTGCTCTACCTGGCGTAATGTGCTTTACCGGCGTAATGTGTATAACGTGCTCTGCCTGGCGTAATGTGTATAACGTGCTCTACCTGGCGTAATGTGTATAGCGTGCTCTGCCTGGCGTAATGTGTATAACGTGCTCTGCCTGGTGTAATGTGTATAACCTGCTCTGCTTAGCATAATGTGTATAATGTGCTCTGCCTGGTGTAATTTGTATACTGTGCTCTGCCTGGCGTAATGTGTATAATGTGCTCTACCTGGCGTAATGTGTATAACGTGCACTACCTGGCCTCACCCCACCGCACGTCACTAATGTGCTCTACCGGCGTAATGTGTATAACGTGCTGTGCCTGGCATAATGTGTATAACGTGCTCTGCCTGGCATAATGTGCTCTACCGGCGTAATGTGTATAACATGCTATACCTGGCGTAATGTGTAGAACGTGCTCTACCTGTCTTGATATCTGCCTAAAATATTTTTTGTAAAGCGGGGGGCTGCCTATTTTGTCAGTCCTGGGCCACACATTTTCTGTTGGCAGCCCTGCCCGGCCGCTGCGTGACGTCACTGAGCGATATGAACGACATATCGCTCAGTGTGTATGGCCGCCCGCCCAGCCTGGGAGGGGGAAACACAAGGCGATGTCGCTCATAGAGCACGTCGCCTAGTGTGTACCCACCTTAAGATCAACTCCATATAATATAAATATTTGGATATTTGCAATGATTTAAAAAACAAACAAACCCACCGGTTGTACAGATTTAGCAGTTTCAGCTGCTTTCCTAATTCATCCTTATAACCAGTGGCGTAACTACTGCCCCCGCAGCCCTTGCGGTGGCTTGGGGGCGAGGGGCTGCGGGGGCGCCACTGATTTACAGCAGACTGACATGCAGACGAGCGTCCGCATGTCAGTCTGCGGTCTCCTTCCCTCCGCCGCTTGTTGGAGGGACATGGAGGGCACAGCGCGCCTCCCTGTGTCCCTCCTGCATCATCTCCGGCGGCCGCGGGTCTAATAGGGGGAAGTGCCGTCCGTGAGCTCTAATTGGCTCACGAACCGGCACTTCCCCCTATTAGACCCGCGGCCGCCGGAGATGATGCAGCAGGATGGACACAGGAGAGGCGAGCTGTGCCCTCCGTGTCCCTCCAAAAAGCAGCAGCGGCGCGCGCGGGGGGGGGGAATATCTGGCACTGGGGCATATATGGCACTGGGGGGGGGGATATCTGGCACTGGGGGCATATATGGCACTGGGGGGGAATATCTGGCACTGGGGGCATATATGGCACTGGGGGGGAATATCTGGCACTGGGGGAATATCTGGCATTGGGGGGGAATATATGGCACTGGGGGCATATGTGGCACTGGGGGGGTATATGTGTACCTGGCACATGGGGGGGGGCGCTATATTTGGCACTGGGGCATGTGAGTACCTGGCACCGTGGGGGAATATCTGGCACTGGGGACATATGTGGCACTGGGAGCACAGCCCTAGCAACAAGGACTACCTCCTAGCAACGAGCATGACAACCAGTGCATGAAACACCTGGCAACGAGCATGACACCCAGTGCATGAATCCCCTGGCAACGAGCATGACACCCAGTGCATGAAACCCCTGGCAACGAGCATGACACCCTGAGCATGAAAACCCCTGGCACCGTGCATGGAACCAAGAGCATGAAACCCCTGGCAACGAGCATGACACCCAGTGCATGAAACCCCTGACAACGAGCAGGTAATTGAAAAGTAATTAGAAGCCTTACTGTAGGACTTAATGTGTAATGGGCATTACGGTGTGTGGCATAATGTATCACGGACATTGCGGTGTGTGTCATAATGTGTCACAGGCATTACGGTGTATGGTATACTATATCGCGGGCATTGTGATATGTGGTATAATGTCTCAGGGTCATTGCAGTGTGTGGCATAATGTATCACGGACATTGCGGTGTGTGTCATAATGTGTCAGGCATTACGGTGTGTGGTATACTATATCACGGGCATTGTGGTATGTGGTATAATGTCTCACGGTCATTGCAGTGTGGCATAATACATAACTGGCATTGCGGTGTGTGGCATAGGGTATAACGGGCAGGGCATTGCGGTATGTGTCACAGGCATTACGGTGTATGGTATACTATATCACGGGCATTGTGGTATAATGTCTCAAGGTCATTGCAGTGTGTGGCATAATGTGTCACAGGCATTGTATGTGCTATAATGTATCGGGCATTGCAGTGTGTGGCATAATGTATCACGGACATTGCGGTGTGTGTCATAATGTGTCACAGACATTGTATGTGCTATAATGTATCAGGGGCATTGCAGTGTGTAGCATAATGTATAACGGGCATTGCGATTCCTGTCATAATGTGTCACAGGCATTACGGTGTGTGGCATAATGTGTCACAGGCATTACGGTGTGTGGCATAATGTGTCGGGGGCATTACAGTGTGTGCATATTGTGTCATGTGCATTATTGTGTGCGGCATAATGTCTAAGGGCCATTGCAGTATGTGGCATAATGTATACTGGGCATTACTATAAGGAGGAAAAATGACAAATAATGTAAGGGGCATGAATCAGGATTATTTTTCTTTCCTGTGGTGGCCAACGTATGGGCGTGCAGGTTGCAAAACTGGGGTATAAGGTAGTCTTTTCCTGCAATGCCACGCCCCTTTATACAAAACCACGCCCATTCCAACGAAACCACGCCCCTTTTTGTCACGCGCGCCTTCGGCGCGCACATATTTATCCCTTTCTTGCTCCCAATTATGGAGCATGAGGGAGGGGGGGGGGCGCCGAAGAATTTTTTGGCTTGGGGGAGAAAAATTTCTAGTTACGCCACTGCTTATAACTGATTGCCGCGCCAATCTAGCTAATATCCTGCTAGTTCCGTGAAATCGAAACCTGCCCCAGATTAACAAGCCTTGGAGAGTGATAATTTGCTCAGTGATAAAGTACCAACCAATCAGCCCCTCACTGTCATTTTTCAAACACAGCCTGTAACTTGGCATTTAGGAGCTGGATGGTTGATACTTTATCACCGTGCTATTTATTATTCTCCGAGGCTTGATAAATCTGGACCTTTATCACAAAACCTCTTTGGTGTTCAAATCCCTTGCATGGAGAGTTGTTATGTAGCTAGTTACCTTCAAACCAACTGTTAGAAACTAGTGATGAGCGGGTTCGGTTCGTCGGAATCCGAACCCCCCCCGAACTTCACCCATTTTAAACAGTTCCGAGGCAGATTCGAATCTTCCCGCCTTGCTCGGTTAACCCGAGCACGCCCGAACGTCATCATCCCACTGTCGGATTCTCGCGAGATTCGGATTCTATATAAGGAGCCGCGTGTCGCCCGCCATTTTTGACTCGTGCATTGGAAATGATAGTGAGAGGACGTGGCTGGCGTCCTCTCAGTTTTATTCAGGTGGCTGCAAATATCTGTGCTCACTGCTTTATTGTGGGGACTGGGGACCACCAGTATATTATATACAGAGGCGTCGGAACTGGGGGAGCAAGGGGGCAGCTCGCCCCCAAAAAAATATGAGAGGCGCCGCCGATATTCAGGAGGAGCGATGTGCGGTCAGCTGAAAGACCGCACATCACAACCTCCGCTCCGTGCAGGGACTGAGCAGCAGCAGGATATGGCTGTGTTCAGCCCCTCCTGCTCCAAGGCTCAGTTCAACAGCGCTGCCCCCCCCCCCCCTTCCCCTTACTAGAGCCGGCTCACGGCCCCAGCAAAGTCTCCTCCCCCCCCCCCTTACCAGGGCCGGCTCACGGCCCCAGCGAAGTGCCGCGATTCGCGGGTGATTAGGGGGCGTGGCCTAATGGAGAGAAGTGCTTGCTGTCCCTGCATTGCAGAGACCTGTGGCTGGGTTGTCACAGGGAAGAGGCTGTCCGGCCTGCTTCCACTCCCTCTCCCCCCCCCCCCCCCCCCCCTCTCCAATGGCAAATGTAGGATTTGTAAGGGGGGTCCAGGGGTCTATATCCTGTATGTATATAACATTAAAATAAATTATATATATATATATTTTTTTTTTACCGACTCTCCTAATAGGTATATAAACTGCTCCGGGCCCGCACTGCCATACACAATAGTGTTAGCTTCCTACAACCTTATCTCTGTGCCGCACTCCTGGATAATAAAACATCACTCAGACACCAGTTTCAGCGTTATCAACATTTCATGGTCTACGCCATTTCATCAGGATATAGTCCAGGAGTGCGGAACGGAGACAAGGTTTTATATAGAGACCGCTGCCCTCTGTCTCCTCTTCTACTGCATTGCAGCCGTCCCCAGTCTCCTCTGCACCTCCGCCAACTCCCACAGACTCCTCCTCCGCATCATCGCCAATGCCCACAGCCTCCTTCGCCCCGCGCTGACCACAGCCTCCTCATCCACCGCAGACCACAGCCTCCTCCGCATCGCCGCTGCTCAATAGGTAATTTTACTCTGCTGCCTTTCTCTCTCCCTATGTCCCTGCTGTCACTCTCCATGTCCCTCTCCCTGTCCGTATGTCCGTTTCCCTGACCCTCTGTCACTCTCCCTGAATTTCGGCTCATTCAGTGAGCTATAATGTGAATTTCGGCTCATTCTGTGTGCTATAATGTGAATTTCGGCTCATTCTGTGTGCTATAATGTGAATTTCGGCTCATTCTGTGTGCTATAATGTAAATTCCGGCTCATTCTATGTGCTATAATGTGAATTTCGGCTCATTCTGTGTGCTATAATGTGAATTTCGGCTCATTCTGTGTGCTATAATGTAAATTCCGGCTCATTCTATGTGGTATAATGTAAATTTCTGCTCATGCCATTGGCTATAATGTGAATTTCGGCTCATTCAGTGTGCTATAATGTGAATTTCGGCTCATACTGTGTGCTATAATGTAAATTTCGGCTCAGTCTGTGTGCTATAATGTAAATTTCGGCTCAGTCTGTGTACTATAATGCAAATTTCAGCTCATACCGTGTAGTATAATGTGAAAGGGGCACCAGCACTAGACAGTATATGGGGTACTACTACTTACCTCCCAACTGTCCCGATTTTCGCGGGACGGTCCCGTTTTTTGGGGACTGTCCCGCTGTCCCACCGGCGGGCCACAGTGTCCCGTGGTGGGGGGGTCAGTTGGGAGGCTCTGTCAATCGCTGCTCTGCTTAGCAGAGGAGCGGTGAATAGACGCTGTGCGCATGCACACAGCGTCTATTCAGTGGAGTCAGAGGGAGAGGGAGCATGCCAGCGGCACACAGAGCGCTGGGCATGCCCCCTCAGTGACGAAAATGGGGGCGTGGCTCGCGATCGCAGGTCCTCGGCGAAGCCACGCCCCCTTTGCATAGGTCACACCCCTTTTCGGGAGCGCGCGCGGCTTCGTCGCGCGAGTGTCCCGCTTCACAAACAAACAAAGTTGGGAGGTATGCTACTATTGTGAAGCATAATGTGTATAAGGGGTATATGGTGTGGTAAATTACACTGAAGGGTACGTACCCTTTTGAGTGACCAGGCCCCTTTTCCAGAGCATAGTTACCGCCTTCACTTTTCCATACCCCTACTGCTCCCCGGAGGTCCCGGGGGGCCAGCCTCACCTACACAATGGTGCTTGCTGGTGCAATACTGCAGTCCCAGGCGCCTCCTTCCCCCATCGCAGCACCTCCGTCAGTGGGATTCCCGGCCACCATCTACATGGTGCGGCCTCCACCCCACCGTGGTGCTGCCTCCTTTTTGTCCCCATAGTATTGCCTCCTCCTCCCTGGTGGCTCCGCCCCCAGGGGCGCCAAATAGAAAATGTATCTTGCCCCCCCAACCTATAAATGTTCTGACGCCCCTGATTATATAGGAGGAGTACAGTGCAGAGTTTTGCTGACCAGTGACCACCAGTATTATACGTTCTCTGCCTGAAAAACGCTCCATATCTGTGCTCAGTGTGCTGCATATATCTGTGCTCACACTGCTTTATTGTGGGGACTGGGGACCACCAGTATTATATAGGAGGAGTACAGTGCAGAGTTTTGCTGACCAGTGACCACCAGTATTATACGTTCTCTGCCTGAAAAACGCTCCATATCTGTGCTGCATTGTAGTATATAGTAGGAGTACAGTGCATAATTTTGCTGACCACCAGTATATAATATATAGCAGATCGGTATAGTAGGCCACTGCTCTACCTACCTCTGTGTCGTCAAGTATACTATCCATCCATACCTGTGGTGCATTTCAGTTGTGCGCAGTTTATATACTTAGTAGGCCATTGCTATTGATACTGGCATATAATTCCACACATTAAAAAATGGAGAACAAAAATGTGGAGGGTAAAATAGGGAAAGATCAAGATCCACTTCCACCTCGTGCCGAAGCTGCTGCCACTAGTCATGGCCGAGACGATGAAATGCCATCAACGTCGTCTGCCAAGGCCGATGCCCAATGTCATAGTAGAGAGCATGTAAAATCCAAAAAACAAAAGTTCAGGAAAAATTACCCAAAAATCAAAATTAAAAGCGTCTGAGGAGAAGCGTAAACTTGCCAATATGCTATTTACGACACGGAGTGGCAAGGAACGGCTGAGGCCCTGGCCTATGTTCATGGCTAGTGGTTCAGCTTCACATGAGGATGGAAGCACTCATCCTCTCGCTAGAAAACTGCAGTGCCACTCCTAGATGGGCCAGGTGTTTGTGTCGGCCACTTGGGTTGCTTAGCTTAGTCACACAGCTACCTCATTGCGCCTCTTTTTTTCTTTGCATCGTGTGCTGTTTGTGGACTATTTTTTTGAAGTGCCATCCTGTCTGACACTGCAGTGCCACTCCTAGATGGGCCAGGTGTTTGTGTCGGCCACTTGGGTCGCTTAGCTTAGTCACACAGCTACCTCATTGCGCCTCTTTTTTTCTTTGCATCATGTGCTGTTTGTGGACTATTTTTTTGAAGTGCCATCCTGTCTGACACTGCAGTGCCACTCCTAGATGGGCCAGGTGTTTGTGTCGGCCACTTGGGTCGCTTAGCTTAGTCATCCAGCGACCTCGGTGCAAATTTTAGGACTAAAAATAATATTGTGAGGTGTGAGGTGTTCAGAATAGACTGGAAATGAGTGGAAATGATGGTTATTGAGGTTAATAATACTATGGGATCAAAATGACCCCCAAATTCTATGATTTAAGCTGTTTTTGAGGGTTTTTTGTAAAAAAACACCCGAATCCAAAACACACCCGAATCCGACAAAAAATTTCCAGGGAGGTTTTGCCAAAACGCGTCCGAATCCAAAACACGGCCGCGGAACCGAATCCAGAACCAAAACACAAAACCCGAAAAATGTCCGGTGCACATCACTATTAGAAACTAGGGGGTTTATTTACTAAGCGTCGATTTGGGTCGATGTTGATCGATTTTTTATTTTATTTTATTTTGGTCGATGTTTGGTCGATTTTTGATCAATTTTGTCTTTCAGGGTCTAAATCCCACATTTACTAATAGATGATTTTTGACATCGTTTAAAAATAAATATGTAAAAAAATCATGTTAGTAAATGTGTGATTTAGACCCTGAAACACAAAATCAATCAAAACATAAAAAAACAACAACAAAATATCGACCCAACATCGACTTTTAGTAAATATACCCCCATCCATGTTTAGGAGTAATCAATGTTTATGCCCAATGTTTTCTTTCTGTAGGCCCAATACAGTCCTGATGGTTGCTGTGCGAAATCGCACAGCGGCCGATTATCGAATAACTGCGTATGCACCGCAATGCACAGGCGCGACGCCAAACAGCGACAGAATGGTGCGAAAATTTTGATCGCAAGGCGATTGTCAGGAAGAGGACGTTTGTGGGTGGTAACTGGCCGTTTTCAGGGAGTGTCAGGAAAAACGCAGGCGTGCCCTCAGGGTGGGTGTGTGGCGTCAGCTCTGGCCCCGATCAGCCTGTTTGTATCGCAGTGTAGGAGTAAGTCCTGGGCTACGCACACACTGCACAGACTAGAAATATCATTCGATGGTGAGTGAGTTGTGAACGGATTTGCAGCTGTCCGGTGTCTGGCAATGTTTTTGCACGGCGTACACATGCATTCGCACACTTGCACGGGGCGGGTTTTCACTCTGTATGGGTGGTGGCTATCTGATCGCAGACCGCTGAAAAAACGCAGAGCGAACAGGTCTGAATTGGGCCCTATATCCCATCCCTATTCGCAGGTGTCTGGGGAGAGGGTTGCGGTCAATAGGATGCAACATTTTTAATCAAGTCATTTAGGTATCACCCCTTCCCCATGCACATATACGGACCTCCACCCTCCTGGGAAATCCTGCCCTTTGCCCCTGTATCCTTATCATATAGTGTTAAATAAATATAATAAAAAATAAGGACTAAAATTAATTGAAATCCAAAATTGCTGAAAATGTGGCCAACTTTTTACAGGCCCAGGTCCCTGGGTCTTATTATTAGGAATGGAGCTTCCATAGCTACAGTATATGAACTACTAGAACATTCTTATTTATCTTATATAATAAACAGTAATATGTCTGGCACGGACTGATATACAGGGAGGTGCACAGAACATAATGGGGAAGGATTGTTGACACACAATATGAAGAATCTTGGGCTGTGAGATGTGTAAACTGATAAATATGTATGTTCTATCAGGCTGGAGTTGGCGGCGTGTACGGTTCTGCGTTTCAGGAACAGAAGCAAGACTTCCTCTCTTCCAGACCACGCGCTGTTCCTGTAAGCAGCATGGCCGGGTTCCTTTCCGTCACCATAATATATCTCCATAATAGTTACAGGTACGCTACTTACCTGTAACATTATAACTCCTAGAGATGAAGTCCCGCAGGGGGTGGTGCTAATGGGAAGCGCAGGGGGCGTGCCGCTGTGAATTAGATCAGTCCAACCCCTCCCCGCGCTGCAGAGTACCTTGCTGTCTTTGTGCAGTGGGGGCAGGAACACATTAACGCAATTCATGAAGAATTCTGACATCAAATCCCGCCAGACCCCCTCCTTACTGTAGCTTGGGAAGTAGGCAGGACCCAGGAGTGTGGGGGAATGGCCCAAAATTTGGGAGTTTCCTGGACATTCCGGGAGAGAAGGTAAGTGACTTTTAGAGCAGCAGTTGTCAACTCCAAGCCTCCAGCAACCCCAACAGGTCATGTTTTCTGGATTTCTGTCTGTGGAAGCAGGTGGGATCATCCCTGACCCAGTAAAATAGATTATCTGTTTTGTGCATGATTAAAGATATTCAGAAAACATGAACTGTTGGGGGTGCTTGAGGATGAGTTGAGAACCCCTGTTCTAGAGCCAGATCCAGTTCAGAGCCAGTCAGCAACAAGCCATATAGGGGGTCATTCTGAGTTGATCGCTCGCTAGCAGTTTTTAGCAGCCGTGCAAACGCTATGCCGTCGCCCACTGGGAGTGTATTTTATCTTAGCAGAAGTGCGAATGAAGGATCGAAGAGCGCCTGCAAATAATTTTTGTGTAGTTTCAGAGTAGCTCAAAACCTATTCAGTTCCGGATTTGACGTCACACACCCGCCCAGCGTTCGCCCACGCCTGCGTTTTCCCTGGCACGCCTGCGTTTTTCCGAACACTCCCTGAAAACAGTCAGTTGACACTTGACACCCAGAAACGCTCCACTTCATGTCAATCACTCTGCGGTCAGCAGTGCGACTGAAATGCATCGCTAGACCCTGTGCAACACTGCATTGTTCGTTGTGCCCGTACGTCGCGCGTGCGCATTGCGCCGCATACGCATGCGCAGAACTGACGTTTTTTAGCCTGATCGCTGCGCTGAGAACAAATGCAGCTAGCGATCAACTCGGAATGACCCCCATAGAGGTGATTCTGAGTCGGAAGCATGCAAAGCCGAATCCTTATGCTAATGCCACAGCTGAACTTGGTCTCTGGTAAGTGGGTTCCTTAGGGGCAGATGTACTAAGCCTTGGGGAGAGATAAAGTGGGGAGAGATAAAGGAGTATATGTACTAAACCTTTCAGAGAGATAAAGTAGATGGAGATGAATAAACAACCAATCAGCTCCTAACTGTCATTTTTTAAACACAGCCTGTAACATGGCAGTTAGGAGCTGATTGGCTGGTACTCTAAAGGCCTGTACACACTGGTCGATATATCGGCCGTTCTCTTGAACGGCCGATATATCCCGGGACCGTCGGCCAGTGTGTACGGCCGATACGTCTGTGAACTCCGTCGTTCACAGACGTATCGCGTCGGCCACGCAGCACAGCCGACGTCCAATATATCTACCGATATATTGGCGCGTCGCTGTGTGTGTACGGGGCGGTCGTCCGACCGCCCGTACACATGCTGCGGCGGCCGGTGGTGATTGACAGCTGAACTGGGCGGGCAGGCGGGCGCCCAGTTCATGACGTTAGTCCCCGACGGATCGGGCAGTGTGTATGCACAGCACACTGCCCGATCCGTACATAGATATATCTGCAGATCAATTGATCTGCAGATATATCTACTAGTGTGTACCCACCTTATCTCTCTGCACAACTTAGTACATAGACACTCAAAGTACCAACCTGTAATGTGACAGCTGCTAACTGTCATGTTACAGGCTGTGTTTGAAAAATGACAGGAGCTGATTGGTTTATACTTTATCTCTCTTCACGGCTTAGTACATCTTAGTTCTCTAGACGCCGCTCCTGTCAGTAACACGGATGAGCACTTAGCAGTGCGACTCAGACACACAGACAGACTTAAAACATCATTGGCGCACGTCTAACATCGCCAATACGTCCAGCTATAGGGGTCTACTTGCTAAGCCTTGGATGGAGACAATGTACTAGCCAATCAGCTCGTAACTGTCATGTTACAGGCTGTGTTTGAAAAATGACAATTAGGAGCTGATTGGCTGGGACTTTGTGCCTAATTCAGACAGGGCCGGTTCAAGGGCGCGCTGCGCCCCGGGCAGGAAAGGGGGTGTGGCCTAATACAGGGGGCGTGGTCAGTTACGCCCCCTGTACATTGCTAGCGCCGCTTGAATGCTGAGCGGTGCGCGATGACGTCATCGCGCACCGCTCAGCAAAGTTACTCTCCACGAAGGGAAACTAGACGCATAGCTTCTATTTTCCTTCACAGGAGGCGGACGGGGACGGCAGCGGGCAGCGGAGGCGAACGGGGGACACAGCGGGCAGCAGTGGCGGATCTTGCCACGGTGCGGCGCCCTCCGGATGGCGCCAGCGCCCTCCGGAAGGCGGCGCCCCGGGCAAAAGTCCTGCTTGCCCGTGGCAAGATCCGCTACTGAATTCAGAGTTGATCACAGCAGCAAATTTGTTAGCAACTGGGCAAAACCATGGGGGTCATTCCGAGTTGATCGCTCGCTAGCAGTTTGTAGCAGCCGTGCAAACGTTAAGCCGCCGCCCTCTGGGAGTGTATTTTTGCTTAGCAGAAGTGCGAACGAAAAGATCGCAGAGCGGCTACAAAAAAAAAATTGTGCAGCTTCAGAGTAGCTTCAGACCTACTCAGCGCTTGCGATCCCTTCATACTGTTCATTTCCTGTTTTGACGTCACAAACACGCCCTGCGTTCTCCCAGCCACGCCTGCGTTTTTCCTGGTACGCCTGAGTTTTTTCGAACACTCTCTGAAAACGAAAACGGTCAGTTGACACCCAGAAACGCCCACTTCATGTCAATCACTCTGTGGCAACCAGTGTGACTGAAAAGCTTTGCTAGACCTTGTGTGAAACGACATCGGCCATTGTGAAAGTACATCGCACGTGCGTATTGCGCCGCATACGCATGCGCAGAAGTGCCGCTTTTTTGCCTGATCGCTGCACAGCGACCGAAAACAGCTAGCGAACAACTCGGAATGACCACCCATGTGCACTGCAGGGGGTGTAGATGTAACATGTGCAGAGAGAGTTAGATTTGGGTGGGGTGTGTTCAAACTGAAATCTAAATTGCAGTGTAAAAATAAAGCAGCCAGTATTTACCCTGCACAGAAACAATATAACCCACCCAAATCTAACTCTCTCTGCACATGTTACATCTGCCCCACCTGCAGTGCACATGGTTTTGCCCAATTGCTAACAAATTTGCTGCTGCGATCAACTCTGAATTACCCCCTTTATCTCCGTCCACTTTATTTCCATCCAAGGCTTAGTACATAGGGGGTCATTCTGAGTTGATCGCTTGCTGCCGTTTTTTTGCTGCGCAGTGAACAGGTTACTACTGCGCATGCGTATGCACCGCAATGCGCAGGCGCGTCGTATGGGTACAAAGCGTATCGTTGCTGGGCAATGGATTTAACGAAAAATCCATTCGCACAGCCGATCACAAGGAGATTGACAGGAAGAAGACGTTTGTGGGTGTCAACTGACCGTGTTCAGGGAATGTTTGTAAAAACGCAGGCGTGTCCAAGCGTTTGCAGGGCGGGTGTCTGACGTCAATTATGGGCCAAAAAAGACTGAAATGATAGCAAGGGCTGGGTAAGTCCAGAGCTACTCAGAAACTGCAAAAAACTTTTTTGTACCACTTGGCTGCACAGGCGTTCACACACTTGCAGAGCGAAAATACACTCCCCCGTGGGCGGCGACTATGCGTTAGCACGGCTGCTAAAAGTAGCTAGCGAACTATCAACTTGGAATGACCCCCATAGACCATAGTCAGGGATGCTGACTATGACTACAATCTAAGCGGTAACCAAGGAACATATACATTGAGCATTGTTTAATCACATTTTATAAAAAATAAAGCTAAGTCGAGACGAAGGTGTTGATTCCATTAGTGGACGCGATTCGATGGAATGCGGAGGAGCATGCATATTTATCATATATGGTACCCCCACTATCTCAGAAAAATTAAAATCTGCGTTGTAGTAGCTGTGTGGATTCAGGTTCCACAATACGATTTACACCTAACTGACTCTATGGGGTAAATTTACTAAAACGGGAGTTCTATTTAACATGGGATGTTGCCCATAGCAACCAATCAGAATCTCGTCTCATTTATTTACCACCTTCTAGAAGATAATACCTGAAATCTGATTGGTTAGTAAATTTACCCCTATATGAGGCATATCCAATTAGACGCGTGTTTTCCTGTGCCGGGAAAGCTGATTGGCAGGCAGAGGCATTCAGGGGAAGAGACAGGGTTTGCCAGCTTGCCGTTGCAGATATACATAGCAACCGTTTGATCCCAGACTGCAACACTGGTCGCAGTGCCATAGTAAATGCAGCTAGGAGGTGTGTAACACTTCCTACTGCATTTGCATTGCTAAGGATCGTATTTGCAACGCTGAAAATGCGATCCATACTGAATGAGGACCAAAGTGCTGTAATCTCTGGGTTTCCCTGCGCGAGTGCATTTACAGCTGATTTCTCTCTGAGGAAAAGTCCTTGCTATGTGTGGACCTACTGTAATTGAATAGGTCTGAGCCGACAATTAGCCGCCGGGAAAACCCAGCGGCTAATTGGATAAGCCCCTTAGTCATCTTTCTTGTTAATCTCCATATTGTATCCTACAGCAGTCAGGTCATTAAATCAGGGTCCTAGATTAATGATTCTGACATCTGCTGTCTTCTGTACGAACAGCTCAGAGTAATAGAATTGTCAATGATTTCCTATGCCCAGCACTTCATACACTTCTAGTTGTGTCTCTCCTTGCAGCCTATAAATACATAGGGGGTCATTCCGACCTGAGCTATTTTTTGCAGCGCTGCGATCAGGTCAAAACTCGTCAAAACTGCGCATGCGTATGCACCGCAATGCGCAGGCACGTCATACAGGTACAAAGTGGATCGGTGCTGGGCGATGGATTTAACGAAGAATCCATTTGCACAGCCGATCACAAGGAGATTGACAGGAATAAGGCGATTATGGGTGTCAGCTGACCGTTTTCAGGGAGTGTTTGGAAAAACGCAGGCGTGTCCAAACGTTTGCAGGGCGGGTGTCTGATGTAAATTCCGGGACCGGGCAGGCTGAAGTGATCGCAGTGGCTGAGTAAGTTCTGGGCTACTCAGAAACCTGCACAAAACTTTTATGTACCACACTTGCAAAGCGAAAATACACTCCCCCATAGGCGGCGACTATCTGATCGCAGCGCTGCAAAAAATAGCTTGCAAGCAATCAACTCGGAATGACCCCCATAGATCTATACACAATCCCTTTACTTATATTACTAGTATTATTGTCGTAACCATTTACTGATACGTACGTTGCCACAAAATGTTGCAGTGCTATACAATGGGAAATGGAAAATAATACATGAAATATACAGATCAACAAAAAAAAAAAAACAAATAAGAGAACATCCAAAAAGCATAAATGCAACAGCACCAATAGATAAAGCATACTGTACAGTAATAAGAAACAGTCAAGGTTCAGAGCATACATAAAGCAGAGTACGGAACGTGCGAGGTCATCCAAGGACAATCTGGTGTACCAGGCTGGAGCGGACAAGCAGACAGGAGTAAAGAGGACTCATGGGAACTTACAATGCTGGGTCAGATTGGCCCACAGGGGTACAGGGGGAAATTCCTGGTGGGCCCCACTGTTTGAGGGCCCACTCCCATCTATAGCAGTGCACTGAAATCATTGTTGAGGGTCAGTTACCTCAAGGAGCTTAACCACGGATGAACATAGGAGCTTGGGTCACTTCTATGGAAACTCCGCCAAGAACCACCTTCCTGCCAATCTAAAGAGGTGGTCATGACACAACCCTGTCCACTGTGGGCATTTTGTTGCGCCTGGGCACAGGGCCTAGTGACGAGACAGCCCGGCCCTGTCCACCGAAGTGCCAAGCACAGTCTCCGGGCTACTGTGTCCAAAGATGTATGGCCGCTCACAGGGATGGACTGGGGCTGTATAATGACCCTGGAATAGAGGGTGTGGTCACGGCTCACTCACGGTTTCAGTGTGTTGGGTGGCCGTGTAGAGTGTCGGGAGTCGGAGCTGCTTGGCCAGTGCGGCTGGACCAACCCATCAAGCCAATGGCCCTTCTGACATTTGCCAGAAGAGCCAGATGGGCAGTCCAGCCCGGGCCGCTCACATTGGAGGCCTAGCTCTATAACGGAGAAGCTGCATCTGATGGTGGCGTCTACAGACTCAACGAGACAGAAATGGAAGACGTAGCCAGTGTCTGTCTCAGAATGCGTGTGACTCTCGCTTATACGGATGTGTCCTCATACACCTAGCATGTACACGCCATTCCGCTTGGGACACCTGGTGTGACTGAGACACTCCGAGAGGTGTAACGTACCATCTTTCTCTTTCATTTGTGCATCTTATTCGTATTGCAAATGCAGCAACTCCATTTTGGCAGGACAGTCCCATTTTTCTAGGACTGTTCCGCTGTCCCACCCTTGGGTGGCAGTGTCCCGCAGTGTTTGTGGGTAGTTGGGAGACCTATCTCACCCGCTGCAGAGCAGCAGTGAATAGACGCGTCCCTCACCTGGAGAGAGGGACACGGGGGATTGTCAGCATGCCCCAAACAGCGGCAAAAACGGGTGCGTGGCCTACGATCGCAGTACTTCCTGCGAGGCCACGCCCTCTCCCAACTTTAGCTAGTTGGGAGATATACAAATGTTGCACATCAAACTGATCAGTGTAAATTAGCAAAGTAGGTTTTTTCTGCCGGAGCTTAATTAATGGGGTCTGCGGCCCCTGACTATCTTGCAGATCCAGAAAATAATTTTCCAAAATAGTCCGTCAGTGATGCCTGTTTACAAGCATTGATTTCATAGCAGCAACCTGTATATACTGGAAGATAATATTCTGCTGCATGGAAAAGATGCTGTGTAAAGGTTTCCAGCAGATTATCTCCACCAGGATCCCCCTGAGGCCGGCCCGCCTTATCACAGCGTCTCTCCTTAGCTCCAGGCCCTAGAGCGGCACTCAGCAGTTGCCTAATGCCCCCAGCCAGGATTATAGCATTACAACAACATGCAATATTTGTCTTTCAAAAAAAAAAAAATCAGTAATATTGGTTTAGAAATACCCCGTCTACCGCATACCAGTATAAAATACATAGACAATTCTTCTTCATTTTATATTATTATTAGGTATCATCAACTTACAGGTGTTTATGCTGCAGTTTTTGCTTATATGTTGAATTGGCGTATATTACGTGGCAGATTCTCTATGTTCGCATAAGCAGACGCAGCAATAGTTATTTAGGTGTCTTTCTAAGAAAGGAGAACAACCCAGTAGCAGGTAACGTTCTCCAAATTCTGAACTTGACAAGAAGGAGGTAAAGGGAAGACATCTGAGATTCATTTGAGTGGGTTCTATGGATCTACAGCACAGGACCCTAGAATACTTAAGAAATAAAGGTGAGGTCAGCATGGTCGGATCTAGATCCCAGGTCAGTATGGGTAAACCTACAGTATGGTCCTCTACAGCACCCTAGCTCCATGCAAACCCAGGTTTATAATTGGTACAGTACCTTGAGATGAACTCTGACTTTTCACTACCCTCTGGTCATGCAAATGCTCTCTGGCCAGTCTCCGAAGAAAGAATGCATAGGGTTTGCTTATCTTTTGGTTAGCTTCGGCCCTTGGACATGTGTACTCCTGTCATGTATGTCATGTATGTCATGCCTCTATGTGCTGTGTCATTTGTCAACCCAAACATGTTTTAAAAGTTGGAGTAGTTCTCAATGCAATAAGTAGGAAAGCAGACGGAACACAACAGAACATGTTATCTTTGGCATTTATTGCAGACAGTCTTCAGTTCCCCAGGTTCTGCCCAGATGACCTGTACACAGTGACAGACCTTGGCAGATTTTGGGCACATAACAAAGGTGACCTTTCCAGTGGCCTAAAATTAAGAGCATAAGAGAAATATTAAACATGTACACACACATAATACAAATAGAGAGAGCATCCTAGTGATTGCCATACAATACATATGGCACTCTGGTGACTACTATACAATAAAGAGGGCATCCAGGTGAAAACTATACAATACAGAGGGCACTCCAGTGAATGTCATACAATACAGATAGCATCCAGGTGAAAGCCATACAATACAGAGGGCACTTTAGTGGGAGCCATACAATTAAGAGAGCACGCTGGTGAATGCCATACAATACAGAGGGCATCCCGGTGAATCCCATACAATACAAAGGGCACTTCAGTGAGTGCCATACAATTAAGAGAGCATGCTGGTGAATGTCATACAATACAGAGGGAATCCTGGTGAATGCCATGCAATAAAGAAAGTATACCACAGTAGTAATTGACTTGTAAACAAAAAAAAGACTGTTCCTACAAAAATATGCAGACTTGGAAAGCACGGCACTTCCTTATCTATGTACATGAAGCTTTGGACTGCATAGAACCAGATAAATGAAGTAATCTCACAAGCTTTAATTAAATATGCCTCACCATTTACCCAGGAAAAAGTCATGTGCAGCAACATAGAGAGAAAGCATAGTCAGGTACAAGCCATGGTCAAAAGCACAGACAAATAGTGTAGGCAGGAACAAGGCATGGTCAGGAGCACAGACAAATAGTGTATGCAGGAACAAGCCATGGTCAGGAGCACAGACAAATAGTGTAGGCAGGAACAAGCCATTGTCAGGAGCACAGACAAATAGTGTAGGCAGGAACAAACCATGGTCAGGAGCACAGACAAATAGTGTAGGCAGGAAAAAGCTATGGTCAGGAGCACAGACAAATAGTGTATGCAGGAACAAGCCATGGTCAGGAGCACAGACAAATAGTGTAGGCAGGAACAAGCCATTGTCAGGAGCACAGACAAATAGTGTAGGCAGGAACAAACCATGGTCAGGAGCACAGACAAATAGTGTAGGCAGGAAAAAGCTATGGTCAGGAGCACAGACAAATAGTGTATGCAGGAACAAGCCATGGTCAGGAGCACAAACAGTGTATGCATGAACAAGCTATGGTCAGGAGCACTGACAAACAGCGTATGCAGGAACAAGCCATGGTCAGGAGCACAGATAAACAGTGTATGCAGGAACAAGCCATGGTCAGGAGCACAGATAAACAGTGTATGCAGGAACAAGCCATGGTCAGGAGCACTGACAAACAGTGTATGCAGGAACAAGCCATGGTCAGGAGCACAGACAAACTGTGTATGCATGAACAAGCCATGGTCAGGAGCACTGACAAACAGTGTATGCATGAACAAGCCATGGTCAGGAGCACAGACAAATAGTGTCTGCAGGAACAAGCCATGGTCAAGAGCACAAACAAATAGTGTAGGCAGGAACAAGCCATGGTCAGGAGCACAGACAAATAGTGTATGCATGAACAAGCCATGGTCAGGAGCACAGACAAATAGTGTATGCATGAACAAGCCATGGTCAGGAGCACAGACAAATAGTGTCTGCAGGAACTAGCCATGGTCAAGAGCACAGACAAATAGTGTAGGCAGGAAAAAGCCATGGTCAAGAGCACAGACAAATAGTGTATGCAGGAACAAGGCATGGTCAGAAGCACAGACAAATAGTGTATGCAGGAAAAAGCCATGGTCAGGAGCACAAACATAACAGTGTACACAGGAACAAGCCATGGTCAGGAGCACAGACAAATAGTGTATGCAGGAACAAGGCATGGTCAGAAGCACAGACAAATAGTGTATGCAGGAACAAGGCATGGTCAGAAGCACAGACAAATAGTGTATGCAGGAACAAGGCATGGTCAGAAGCACAGACAAATAGTGTAGGCAGGGCCGTAGAGAGCCACGACTGCCCCTGTAAAGGAGGTGTGGCTTTAAAAAGGGGATGGGACCTCCTCCCAAACAGGCGCCATATTCCCAGTGATATTTGGGAAGATGATACTGGCCACTAAAGAACAAAGAGTCTGGCAGAGTGGCAGAGTCTGTACTTTCTATGTGCAGTCCCTTTCTTCCCGAAGAGATCCACAGGAAGATGGCAGCGCCGCCTGCACGCTACAGGTATAATGGGGATTTACCGGGCCAGGGCCCCTCCCCCCCGGGCCCCTCCAGCAGCCCAGGCACAGGTTATTTGTACCCGCTCCCCACCCCCTCTCGGCGCCAGTGAGTGTATGCAGGAACAAGCAATGGTCAGAAGCATAGACAAATAGTGTAGGCAGGAACAAGCCATGATCAGGAGCACATACAGTGTATGCAGGAATAAGCAATGGTCGGGAGCACAGACAAATAGTGTAGACAGGAATAAGCAATGGTTAGGAACACAGACAAATAGTGTATGCAGGAACAAGCAATGGTCAGGAGCACAGACAAACAGTGTATGCATGAAAAAGCAATGGTCAGGAGCACAGACAAATAGCGTAAGCAGGAAAAAGCCAAAGTCAGGAGCACAGACAAACAGTGTATGCAGGAACAAGGCATGGTCAGGAGCACAGACAAATAGTGTAGGCAGGAACAAGCAATGGTTTGCAATACAGACAAAGAGTGTATGCGGGAACAAGCAATGGTTAGGAGCACAGACAAACAGTGCATGCAGGAACAAGCAATGGTCAGGAGCACAGACAAACAGTGTATGCAGGAATAAGCAATGGTCAGGAGCACAGACAAACAGTGTATGCAGGAAAAAGGCATGGTCAGGTGCACAGACAAACAGTGTATGCAGGAAAAAGGCATGGTCAGGAGCACAGACAAATAGTGTAGGCAGGAACAAGCAATGGTTAGGAGCACAGAAAAACAGTGTATACAGGAACAAGGCATGATCAGGAGCACAGACAAATAGTGTATGCAAGAACAAGGCATGGTCAGGAGCACAGACAAATAGTGTAGGCAGGAACAAGGCATGGTCAGGAGCACAGACAAATAGTATATGCAGGAACAAGCAATGGTTAGGAGCACAGACAAACTGTTTATGCAGGAACAAGGCATGGTTAGGAGCACAGACAAATAGTGTAGGCAGGAACAAGCCATGGTCAGGAGCACAGACAAATAGTGTAGGCAGGAAAAAGCTATGGTCAGGAGCACAGACAAATAGTGTATGCAGGAACAAGCCATGGTCAGGAGCACAGACAAACAGTGTATGCATGAACAAGCCATGGTCAGGAGCACAAACAGTGTATGCATGAACAAGCCATGGTCAGGAGCACTGACAAACAGCGTATGCAGGAACAAGCCATGGTCAGGAGCACAGATAAACAGCGTATGCATGAACAATCCATGGTCAGGAGCACAGATAAACAGTGTATGCAGGAACAAGCCATGGTCAGGAGCACAGACAAACAGTGTATGCAGAAACAAGCTATGGTCAGGAGCACTGACAAACAGTATATGCAGGAACAAGCCATGGTCAGGAGCACAGACAAACAGTGTATGCATGAACAAGCCATGGTCAGGAGCACAGACAAACAGTGTATGCAGGAACAAGCCATGGTCAGGAGCACAGACAAACAGTGTATGCATGAACAAGCCATGGTCAGGAGCACAGACAAATAGTGTATGCATGAACAAGCCATGGTCAAGAGCACAGACAAATAGTGTAGTCAGGAAAAAGCCATGGTCACGAACACAGACAAATAGTGTAGGCAGGGCCATAGAAAGCCACGCTGCCCCGGTAAAGGGAGCTTGGCTTTTAAAAGGGGGCTGGTCCTCCTCCTTGGCCAGCACCATTTTCCCAGTGATATTTGGGAAGATGATGCTGGCCACAAGAAAGCAGAGACTCTAGACAATCAGTGTATGCATTAACAAGCAATGGTCAGGAGCACAAACAAACAGTGTATACAGGAACAAGCCATCGTCAGGAGCACAGACAAATCGTGTACACAGGAACAAGCTATGGTCAGGAGCACAGACAAATAGTGTCTGCAGGAACAAGCCATGGTCAGGAGCACAGACAAATAGTGTAGGCAGGAACAAGCCATGGTCAGGAGCACAGACAAATAGTGTAGGCAGGAAAAAGCCATGGTCAAGAGCACAGACAAATAGCGTAGGCAGGAACGAGCCATGGTCAGGACCACAGACAAACAGTGTATGCAGGAAAAAGCCATGGTCAGGAGCACAGACAAATAGTGTATGCATGAACAAGGCATGGTCAGAAGCACAGACAAATAGTGTATGCAGGAACAAGGCATGGTCAGAAGCACAGACAAATAGTGTAGGCAGGGCCGTAGAGAGCCACGACTGCCCCTGTAAAGGAGGTGTGGCTTTAAAAAGGGGATGGGACCTCCTCCCAAACAGGCGCCATATTCCCAGTGATATTTGGGAAGATGATACTGGCCACCAAAGAACAAAGAGTCTGGCAGAGTGGCAGAGTCTGTACTTTCTATGTGCAGTCCCTTTCTTCCCGAAGAGATCCACAGGAAGATGGCAGCGCTGCCTGCACGCTACAGGTATAATGGGGATTTACCGGGCCAGGGCCCCTCCCCCCCGGGCCCCTCCAGCAGCCCAGGCACAGGTTATTTGTACCCGCTCCCCACCCCCTCTCGGCGCCAGTGAGTGTATGCAGGAACAAGCAATGGTCAGAAGCATAGACAAATAGTGTAGGCAGGAACAAGCCATGATCAGGAGCACAGACAGTGTATGCAGGAATAAGCAATGGTCAGGAGCACAGACAAATAGTGTAGACAGGAACAAGCAATGGTTAGGAACACAGACAAATAGTGTATGCAGGAACAAGCAATGGTCAGGAGCACAGACAAACAGTGTATGCATGAAAAAGCAATGGTCAGGAGCACAGACAAATAGTGTATGCAGGAACAAGGCATGGTCAGGAGCACAGACAAATAGTGTAGGCAGGAACAAGCAATGGTTTGCAATACAGACAAATAGTGTATGCGGGAACAAGCAATGGTTAGGAGCACAGACAAACAGTGCATGCAGGAACAAGCAATGGTCAGGAGCACAGACAAACAGTGTATGCAGGAATAAGCAATGGTCAGGAGCACAGACAAACAGTGTATGCAGGAAAAAGGCATGGTCAGGAGCACAGACAAACAGTGTATGCAGAAAAAGGCATGGTCAGGAGCACAGACAAACAGTGTAGGCAGCAACAAGGCATGGTCAGGAGCACAGACAAATAGTGTATGCAGGAACAAGCAATGGTTAGGAGCACAGACAAACTGTTTATGCAGGAACAAGGCATGGTTAGGAGCACAGACAAATAGTGTAGGCAGGAACAAGCCATGGTCAGGAGCACAGACAAATAGTGTAGGCAGGAAAAAGCTATGGTCAGGAGCACAGACAAATAGTGTATGCAGGAACAAGCCATCGTCAGGAGCACAGACAAATCGTGTACACAGGAACAAGCTATGGTCAGGAGCACAGACAAATAGTGTCTGCAGGAACAAGCCATGGTCAGGAGCACAGACAAATAGTGTATGCAGGAACAAGCAATGGTTAGGAGCACAGACAAACAGTGTATGCAGGGACATGGCATGGTTAGGAGCACAGACAAATAGCGTAGGCAGGAACAAGCTGTGGTCAGGAGCACAGACATATAGTGTATGCAGGAAAACGCCATGGTCAGGAGCACAGACAAATAGTGTTGACAGGAACAAGCAATGGTTAGGAGCACAGACAAATAGTGTAGGCAGGAGCATAGGCAGCCAGAGTGACAGTGACAGGCCGGCACACAGACTGTCACTTATAACATGCCTTGAAGACTGAGTTTGGGAACCAATGCTTTAAATTGCTTTTGTTACGTAGGCGATGCTGCGACATTGCAGGGTAATTTACAAGTACCGTAGTATTACAGTCAGCAAATAAAAGATTTTTCAGCTAGAAATTTGATACGGGCATTAAAAATAAGTGATGATGTACAAAGCCTGATAAATGACAGATTCCTAGCCAGTTCTTCCTCTGTTTCTACACCTCGCTCATCAAAGTGACACAAATCAAACATGTCCGTATAGCAAACTCCCACACGCCCGCCCACACGTTCCCAGATAAAGGACACAAGAGAAAATATTCCTCTTCCACCAGGTGTCTGCGGTACAATATTTGGACGGCTTCAGTTAATATTCCCGGAGCCTTTAACATGAGACAACTGATTTTTCATCTTGCATTTATATAGTGCAGATATCGTCTGCAATGAAACAACGCGTTACCTGTACATCCGCTGAGCATCATATTACAACAGTATCCGGATTAATGAACACAATAAATAAGCTCGCTAATAAAGAAATGAGTTTTGTGTGTTCAGGAATAGTAGGGTGGGAATTGTACGCCCCGCTAATGGTAAACTAAGGGAATTTGAGGCCTCACAGTCTGCACACAATGCGGCTCTGGAAGGGGCCCTAAGGCACAGAAGGAAGACAATTAATTTCTCTATCAGGCTCCTAGGCACAAGTTCAGGGGTCAGTAACCTGCTATAATGGAAGCGTTTATATCCAAGTGTTTTCATTATGAAGCGGAGCGTTGCGTCCCCGTATCCAGGTCGCAGCAGCTGCATTTTACTTCAGTTTTCAGTCAGTTTCATGGCTCCGGGGATATTAGACTGTGGTTTAGCCAGCTCAGGACAGAACACTAGCGAGGGTGAGAGGGATTATCATTATAGGGGAATAATGACAGCCGTAATATAGCGACACTGAACACTGGCTGTACAGAGGATGCGTGTTGTACTGTCTCTGGTTGCCACTGACAGCGGCCTGTTTGGGTTTTGATTTAGCCCCAGCAGAAATGACGCAATAAGGCCCAAAGTTTTGATACTCATTTTGTGGGAAGTTACCCAAAAATGTCAGCGCCTGAAATGGTACAGCAAGCAACTCTAGGATTTAAGGAGAGACCAGAGCAGACATCTCTGCCCGTAAAGATGCCCCCATAAATTCTATGGTGACTGGTAAAATGTCAGATGGCATTAGATTAAGCCATAGTAGCCTATGGGTTACCACACCACACATTTTACCAGAGAGGGGTGGGGCACATTACTGCAGGGGGACCCCACAGTTGCTGTCACTTTGCCTCTAGGCCTTCACCGGGGATTTTTCGGAAGCTCTATCCCAGGGGTGTGGTTCATCAAATCGACAGTGTCTAGGTCGACAATGTTTAGATCGACCACTATGGGTCGACAGTCACTAGGTCGACATGGATGGAAGGTCGACATGGTTTCTAGGTCGACATGTGCTAGGTCGACAGGTCTAAAGGTCGACATGATGATTTTTTTTTGTGTCGTTTTCTTCGTAGAGTGACCAGGATCCCAAATTAGTGCACCGCGTCCCCTCGCATGGTGCCTTCGCTTTGCTCGGCACACTTTACCGTTCCAATCGTAGTCCACGTGGATCGTTAAGTATGAAAAAATTCAAAAAAAGAAAAAAAATGTGAAAAACTCATGTCGACCTTTAGACCTGTCGACCTAGCACATGTCGACCTAGAAACCCTGTTGACCTTCCATCCATGTCGACCAAGTGACTGTCGACCTATAGTGGTCGACCTAAACATTGTCGACCTAGACACTGTCGATCTTCAGACCGGATCCCCTATCCCAGTTACCCTATAATAATAAATGTATGCAGTAATTTACATGACCTCATTGCGAGTAGGAGCGTGATTATCACCTGTCAAATGCATTAAACATGCTCTTTGTTATACATACAGTACACCAATATGTGGTCTAGTCAGTCATGGTAGTTAAGCATTGAACTCGTCACATCTATTGTTGGGTGACACTATCGGGGCAATTCATCATCCTGCATATGCCCTGACGGAGCTAACCAATCATCCTGCTTACCCCCTGACGGAGCTAACCAATCATCCTGCATACGCCCTGACGTAGCTAACCAATCATCCTGCATACCCCTTGACAGAGCTAACCAATCATCCTGCATACCCCCTGACAGAGCTAACCAATCATCCTGCGTACCCGCTGATGGAGCTAACCAATCATCCTGCATACCCCCTGACAGAGCTAACCAATCATCCTGCGTACCCGCTGATGGAGCTAACCAATCATCCTGCGTACCCGCTGATGGAGCTAACCAAACATCCTGCGTACCCGCTGACGTAGCTAACCAATCATCCTGCGTACCCCCTGATGGAGCTAACCAATCATCCTGTGTACCCGCTGACGGAGCTAACCAATCATCCTGCATACCCGCTGATGGAGCTAACCAACCATCGTGCATCCCCACTGATGGAGCTAACCAATCATCCTGCATACCCGCTGATGGAGCTAACCAATCATCCGATATACCCCCTGACGGAGCTAACCAATCAACCTGCGTACCTGCTGACGGAGCTAACCAATCATCCGGCATACCCCCTAATGGAGCCTTCCATCCTGTGTACCCCCTGACGGAGCAAACCAATCATCCGGCATACTCCCTGACAGAGGTAACCAATCATCCTGCGTAACCACTGACGGAGCTAACCAATCATCTGGCGTACCCCCTGATGGAGCTAACCAATCATCCAGCTTACCCCATGACGGAGCTAACCAATCATCATGCATACCCCCTGATGGAGCTAACCAATCACCCTGCATACCCCTGATGGAGCTACCCAATCATCCTGCATATCTGCTGATGGAGCTAACCAATCATCCGGCATACCCCCTGATGGAGCTAACCAATCATCCTGCTTACCCCCTGACGGAGCTAACCAATCATCATGCATACCCCCTGATGGAGATAACCAATCATCCTACGTACCCACTGACGGAGCTAACCAATCATCTGGCATACTCCCTGACGGAGCTAACCAATCATCCTGCGTACCCCCTGATGGAGATAACCAATCATCCTGCGTACCCACTGATGGAGATAACCAATCATCCTGCGTACCCCCTGACGTAGCTAACCAATCATCTGGCATACTCCCTGACGGAGCTAACCAATCATCCGGCATACTCCCTGACGGGGTTAACCAATCATCCTGCGTTTCCCCGGACCAGTGCCGTTTCTAGCACGGGGCGCCCGCCGCGGCACTTTGCATGTCCTTATCTCCCCCTCCCGAGCACTCCTGCTTGGGGCGGAGTTTCGCGGAATGACGTGTTCGCGTCGTGACATCACGATGCAATCGCGTTATTCCGTGAAACTCCGCCCCCTGAGCAGGAGTACTCAAGAGGGAGGAGGAGCAGACAAGCCTGGAAGGAGGAGGCGGCCGGCGCGAGGGAGGTGAGGCGGCCCGACCCGAAGAGCGAGAAGATCTTCTATGTAAGTAGTCTCTCTCTGTCTCCCTTCCCCCCCACTTGACACCTGCCTGCCGTACTGTGTAAAATGGGGACACCTGCCTGCCGCACTGTGTAAAATGGGGACACCTGCCTGCCGTACTCTGTAAAATCAAAATGGGGACACCTGCCTGCCGTGCTGTGTAAAATGGGGACACCTGCCTGCGTACTGTGTAAAATGGGGACACCTGCCTGCCGCACTGTGTAAAATGGGGACACCTGCATGCCGTGCTGTGTAAAATGGGGACACTTGCCTGCCGTAATGTGTAAAATGGGGACACTTGCCTGCTGTAATGTGTAAAATGGGGACTTTTGATATTTTTTTTCCCTGTGGTGGCCGTGATGATATCAGTTGAGGCCACGCCCACTTTAATGAGACCACACCCATTTTAATCAGGCCACACACCCTTGTCGGGAGCACATTTTTTTTTATAGCAATGGGGGGGGGGGGGTGCATTTTGAAATCTCGCACTGGGGGCCAAATTGGCTAGAAACGGCCCTGCCCCTGACAGAGCTAACCAATAGCCGCTGTATATGCAGACCCCAGCGTCCCTGCAGTGTTACGGTCTGGAAAAAACAGTCAGGCCCTGAAAACAGTTTTATGAGCTCAATGTACTTAAAAACCCGTGGAAACAACTATTTCCTCGTGTCTAACAGACCCATACTGTACACGCTGATGAATAGGCCACTAAATGCCACCCTACATGCGCTCTTTCCATTCATTAGAGTATCTCGTTCTGGGGGAGATATATCAATCCTTTGAGAGAGATAAAGTGGTGTTGTTGCCCATAGCAACTGATCAGTGTGTAACGAGACTGTGCTAGATAAGCAACTACTCCCCTTTAATGAACCATCTGATATGTCTTGTTTGCATTGCAGGCTCTTTATTGGTCTGTGGAGGATCCTGTGATGAGGCGGCGATAGTGACCCGGTTGCTGGGATACAAAGCACTACAGGTAACCGCATTGTCCCCAGCGACTGACTCCTGACATGCTCCATCCCGAGGACACTCTCTGCCGTAGTCGGGGGTCGATTTATTCTGCTGTATCTCGGTTGTTATGGCAACAATTGAGCGATCTCAAGTTGTTCTCCGGCTTTTTATTCTACATAGTGATCGATTGGCCTTTATTCTGTTGTTGCATTGCTTGGTGCGTGTAACTGCAAATATATCTCACCTTCACCTGCGATTAATAGCCTAATTACATCAGTTGTCACCTTCACCTGTCCCCACTGGGTGCAGGTCTCGACTTGCACTGCATATTTTTATTTTCAATTACTAAAAACAACTAAAATCACAGAATTTGGGGGTGTTTTTGTTCCTACAGTATTATTAACCTCAATAACATTCATTCCCACTCATTTCTACTCAATTTTGACCACCTCACAGCTCACAATATGGTTCATAGGCCAAAGGCTGGCTAAACGAAGCGACAGAACAGCGGCATAAACACACGGCAGTTACTGTAAGAATATAGCGCTTCTAAAGGCCTGTACACACTGGCCGATATATCGGCCGTTCTCTTGAACGGCCGATATATCGCGGGTCCGTCGGCCAGTGTGTACGGCCGATACGTCTGTGAACTCATTCACAGACGTATCGCGTCGGCCCCGCAGCACAGCTGACGGCCAATATATCTAACGATATATTGGCACATCGCTGTGTGTGTACGGCAGTCGGTCGACCGCCCGTACACATGCTGCGGCGGCCGGCGGTGATTGACAGCTGAACTGGGCGGGCTTGTGTACACGCCCGCCCAGTTCATGACGTCAGTCCCCGATGGATCGTGCAGTGTGTATGCACAGCACACTGCCCGATCCGTCCATAGATATATCTGCAGATCAATTGATCTGCAGATATATCTTTCCAGTGTGTACCCACCTTAAGAAATATTGCAGCACAGCAGCCGCAGACGGGATGGCAGTTTAATAAACTATACGCCCCCATAGAAAGAATGGTTTCAAAAGAAGAGGTCCCAGGGCAGTACAGGGAAATGGAAGTGGCGTAGTAGAAGGCAGGTAAAGCGTTGACTGAGCGATTGATTGAATTGATTAACTGATTAAAATTGATTAATTGATTGAAAAATATGATTAATGTAATTAATTAATTTAGAAAATGAAAACAACAATCTGTTTTGCAGCCACTGAGAATAAAAAAAGGCCATAATAGAGCATAATAATAATAATAAGAAGAAGAAGAATTATTATTATTATTATCATTATTATTAACAACAGTTACAATTTCAACAATGATAAAAACAAACAAGGTAATAGCAAACAGTCATAGAGGTAGGAAGGCCCTGCTCACAAACTTACAATCTGTAGAGTACAATGTTAATAGCCAAGGATTCTTGACAAGCGTTGAAACTGATTAATTCATTTGTTAATTAATTTCATTGATTAATTTAGAATAAAATAAAATCACAATCTGGGATAGTAACAGTGACACCTACTGAACATTATTTTGAAGGCATAGGGAGAGCCGGATCACCGGCAGAACAGAAACACTGCACGCGGGAATAACTGGTGTCGAAGGTGCAATGGAAACGGGCTGTGACCCAGGTCTGACCCGGGTTGGAACCGTGTTCCAAAACCCAGGTTGGTCCCAGGATTAAGGTGGTACACAGTGACAGACAGTGCTGCAGCCCAGAGCCCTAGTTCACTGATGACACTGAGTGTGACACATTAGCCCATGTCCCTTAATCACACTCACTCTGCTGTTCACCCCACACCCTACTCCTCCAGCGTCCTGTGTTAAATTGCGCATGGACCACAAGGGAGGGACTTTTATTGACTCCAAAACACGCAAGATCCGACGCCGGGAGGATGAAGTTTTGCCTCGTTTTTCAGATCCAAGCTTGGCGGGGAAACCTAGCCCAGGCTTGGAAATACTTGGAAACGCCGAGTTCAGGTGTGTTCAGTTATCGGGAACACGGAATGGCACATCTCTGCTTCTTAATAACATTGGCAGCATATCATGTTGATTATTTAATTGGTAGGGGCCCCACAAACCTTAATCCGACTCTGGCCAGGAGGACCCAGATTCCTTCATTGGCAGCTATCCCAGATATAATATAAAATACCCATCTACAGCTCCAGTCACTCCTACCAGACTCTCCATTGATTCCATGAATGATTCAGTAACTGATAAAGTTATAAATTCAGACACATTGCAATTTACTGTTATCACTTGTTACAAATGATAATCGGTGCTCCAGTCAATCAGCGTCTAACTGTCATTTATTTATTAGCAGTCTCTTATATAGCGCAGCATATTCCGTTGCGCTTTACAATTAGAACAACAGTAATAGAACAAAATTGGCTAAAAACAGACAGACATAGAGGTAGGAGGGCCCTGCTCGCAAGCTTACATGGGTTTGAAATATGACTGGAGCTGATTGGCTGGAGCATCATTTATCATTCATAACGAGAAAATCGCTCTTTGTTAAATCTACTCCTTAATCCTGAGCCACGGTCAACTGTTAATTGCAATAAACTCTGCTCAACCTGTAGTTATCTGGGACAGCTTTCCCTACTTGGATTGCGTATGAGGAAGATGGAACGAAACACAGGGATTTCTGGCCCATTGAGCAAAAGACGCGTCATGGCTGCATTCCCATTCAGCGATTTATTGCTGAATAATCAGAAATGCTGCAAGGTCTGATTGAAAACCCCTTTGTCATGTGCGGAGGGAGGACTTGGCTCAGTGGTTAAGAGAACCAACGACACTGGAAGATTTCATTGAAGTGCTGCGATTGTAATCATGCAGACGGTAAGCTTCATTGGGCACCAGTGGATAAAACGACAGCATGTCTGTAAGAACGCCCAGCATCATTCATTTTTATTTATATCCCTTAACCACTGAGCCAGGTCCTCCCACCACATAGCCTGAGCAATAATCGTATACTCTCTGTATTCTTATGGGATGGTTGCCTCCCTATAAAACTCTGCCTTGGGACGTTCTTAGGCAAAGCGGTCACAGTTTCTAATTTCCTGCCATATGTGTTGATCTTGAAAATGGCTTGTTCCCCCATTAGCTGTGACCGGGGTCAGACTGGTATTGGCAAAGTGACATCTCCTATAAATTTCTCCAGCGAGGGAAGCGCACTTCCCCCGAGACCTCGCTTCTCAATTTCTGCTTTATCTCCCTCGTGGCGCAGAACCATGAATTACAGCTGCTAAAAGTTTATGGCACTTATAAAATAACTAGATGGAAATGCTTTCAGATCCCTATTTATGTACCTCTGAGGATCTGCCGGGAAGAAATACGGAACCATTGTTGGAAGTCGGTCTTCTGTTGGCAGCTTCCGTCTGGCCGTCCCCTTATTGTGCTGTTTATTCATTGTTTATCGTCACTTCTATCTCCAGTGACTTCTGCTTAGATATGTGGCAACAACAAACTTTGGGAAGCGATGATACAGGACCTTACGATCCGGAAATACCATTACACTTTATATACCCCGTGGCAGCCAATCGGCTTCTGTCATTTTTCAAATACAGCCTATAACATGGCAGCTAGGAGCTGATAGGTTGGTACTTTAGCTCTCTCCACTGCAGGGGCTGATGCACGCGCAGTCTGCGTCAAACGCAAGTTGCACCGTGTTATCTCTTGCATCCAACTCTGAATCGTATAGTAAGGTTCGAAGGGGTCCTTATAATTATTGCTAGAGATGCAACAGACAAGTGAAAAGTGCAGATTATAAAGTGATAGGTTAAACAGTAACAGGAGGCAAGTAGCATTCCCTGTCCCCAAAGAGCTTGCATTCTAAATACATGAGCAAACCTAGGGGTATATTTACAAAGATTCGTGTTTTTGCCGTTTTTAAGGGTGTTTGATCTCGAATGGTATCGGGTGCATTTTACTGCAACTTTTTGAATCCTGATACGGTCATTCACTAAGTTGCCGACTTTTCCAAATTCGTATTTTCCGATGTCGATGTGATTCGTAATGTCAGGCAGTGTTTTACGGGAGTAATGAGTAAAATACTGCCTGACAAAACACAAGGAATCCTGGCCGGATCTGTGAGATCCGTGCAGGGCTTCATTGTGTACCTTTAAAAAGGTGTTTAAATTGTTTTAAAATCTGAAAAAAATTGCGTGGGGTCCCCCCTCCTAAGCATAACCAGCCTCGGGCTCTTTGAGCTGGTCCTGGTTGAAAAAATATGGGGGAAAAAATGACAGGGGTTCCCCCTATATTTGATCAACCAGCACCGGGCTCTGCGCCTGGTCCTGGTGCCAAAAATACGGGGGACAAAAAGCGTAGGGGTCCCCCGTATTTTTGGAACCAGCACCGGGCTCCACTAGTCAGAGAGATAATGCCACAGCCGGGGGACACTTTTATCTTGGTCACTGCGGCCCTGGCATTAAATCACTCACTAGTCACCCCTGGCCGGGGTACCCTGGAGGAGTGGGAACCCCTTAAATCAAGGGGTCCCCCCCCTCCAGCCACCCAAGGGCCATGGGTGAAGCCCGAGGCTGTCCCCCCCATCCAAGGGCGGCGGATGGGGGGCTTACTCGTGGTCAACCGCTGACCGCAAAGTTCCCACCATTGGATACAATGGAGCGCCTATGCGCTACATTGTTTCTTCAGTGCGCAGCCTCAATCACACTACAGGAGCGCACAGCCAATCAGGAGAGTGCCACGACGTGGCGCTCCCTGATTGGCTGAAGGGACCCTCTTTGACAGGAGTCAGGGGGGGTCCCAGCAATCGGGGAAAGGGGTCCCATGTGTAAACATGGGACCCCTTTCAGTGCGTGGTTCGGCTTTTTCGGTTTGTTTTTTTTGCCAAGTACGTGGATTACAAAGAGGACAGAAGCTACCCTGGATTATGTGAGTATAATTTTTTTCTCAGGTACCCCGTGGAGTCTACATGGAGAAGTGGACCGAGCCTTGTGTGAACATAGGTAAGTATGTATGTATGTATGTAGGTGTGCATGTATGTAATAAAGTTTTTGTATTAGTACTACAGGTACCAGCGAACCCGTTTCCCCCCCGCATGCTGGTACTTGTGGTTCTCCAAGTACCAGCTTGCGGGGGAGGCTTGCTGGGACTTGTAGTACTGCTACAAAAAACAATATTCTATTTTTTTCACAAGGCTATCAGCCCCCCATCTGCCTCCCTTGGATGGGGGGGGACAGCCTCGGGCTTCACCCCTGGCCCTTGGGTGGCTGGAGGGGGGGACCCCTTGATTTAAGGGGTTCCCACTCCTCCAGGGTACCCCGGCCAGGGGTGACTAGTTAGTGATTTAATGCCAGGGCCGCAGGGACCAAGATAAAAGTGTCCCCCGGCTGTGGCATTATCTCTCTGACTAGTGGAGCCCGGTGCTGGTTCCAAAAATACGGGGTACCCCTACGCTTTTTGTCCCCCGTATTTTTGGGACCAGGCACAGAGCCCAGTGCTGGTTGATCAAATATGGGGGAACCCCTGTCATTTTCCCCCCCATATTTTTTCAACCAGGACCGGCTCAAAGAGCCCGAGGCTGGTTATGCTTAGGAGGGGGGACCCCACGCAAATTTTTTTCCCAGTTTTTACACTAAACACACCCTTTCCCATAGATAACCATGCACAGATCTCACTGATCCGTGCATGGTTATCCAAACTTGACTGGAAAAAGCAGGTCTATTTTTTTGCTGCTTTTTTTAACGATTCGCAACAAAATACACCCGCACTTGAGCACTCAGAGACTAACACCCAAATACGAATGAGTAGTGAATACCCGTGTTGTATGAAATAATAGCCGCGTTTGACCGATGGTCTATTCATTCGTATTTCTGAACTTTGCCAATCAGACCATTACGAATAACCCAAACACTGCCGAGATTTGTGCTTAGTGAATTCCCGTGTTGGGACTTAGAAAAAAACCACAAATCGGACAAACTCGGATTTTTAGTAAATATTGGCCCTATTGTCCAAAAATTTGAGAATTGTGTTACTGGGCAGGTCATTTCATGGAAGCCTTACAGGAATGGTACAAAATAAATATAACCATTTTGGAAATAGCATCACCTTTACCGCTGCTAGACGTCCGAGCCACGAGACCTCATGGAACATCAATGAGTGACAGTGCCGTAACTAGGCATTTTAGTGCTATGTGCTATATGCCAGATAGGGGCAGTGCGCGGCGCAGGCAAAAAATTATATAGGGGCGTGGCTTCATGGGGAAGGGGCGTGACCACAAAATAATACCAATTCATATTACGGTACTCAGTAGTCTCCATTATTTAAATTACGCTGCACAGTAGCGCCGCTACACCAGGTAGAGCCCCTTTTTACACATTACGGCAGACAGCGTCCCCCTTTTTACACATTACGGTAGACAGCGTCCCCTTTTTACACTTTACGGCAGACAGTCCCCCTGTTTACACATTACGGCAGACAGTCCCCCTTTTTACACATTACGGCAGACAGTGTCCCCTTTTTTACACATTACGGCAGACAGCGTCCCCCTTATTACACATTACGGCAGACAGTGTCCTCTTATTACACATTACGGAAGACAGCATCCCCCTCATTACACATTACACATTACGGCAGACAGCGTCCCCCTCTTTACACATTACGGCAGACAGCGTCCCCCTTATTACACATTACGGCAGACAGCGCCCCCCTTTTTACACATTACAGCAGACAGCGTCCCCCTTTTTACACATTACGGCAGCCAGCGTCCCCCTTTTTACACATTACGGCAGCCAGCGTCCCCCTTTTTACACATTACGGCAGACAGTCCCCCTTTTTACACATTGTGGCAGAAGAGAGAGAGAGAAAGAGAGATATACTCTCCCCGCTGGCAGTCAGGCTCCTCGTGCTGGCAGCGATCCCGGGCAACCGCAGTGGAGAAGGAGGAGGAGGGAGGGGGACTGGAGCTGCAGTATCGCTATGTAATTGGTAGTAGCGCCGCTGCAGCAGCCCCCTCTCCTTCCGTATTGGCTGCCCGCCGCTGTGAATGCTGGGATGAGGGAACCACATTCCAGCATTCACAGCAGCGCCGGGCAGCCAATACGGAAGGAGAGGGGAGTGCTGAAGCGGTGCTGCTACCAATGACATAGCGCTGCTGCTGCTCCAGTCCCCCTCCCTCCTCCTCCTTCTCTGCCTCCAGCGCTGCTGCTCTCCTCCAGCGCGGCGCACGGCAAAAAACTGGTGGCTTGTAATCAGGGCCGGTTCTTGCCCTTGTGGTGCCCTGGGCAAAAAAAAAAACAACCACATTAGGGGCATGGCTTAATACAGGGGCGTGGTCAGTTATGCCCCCATTTGTAGCACCGCTGAAAGAAAAGAAAAAAAAAAGTATACTTACATCCCCGCTCCTGATTCCAGACCGCTGCAGACCTCCGCCGGTGCCGCTCCTCTCCTCGGATGCATAGACACTAGAGGTCAATTATGACCAGTAGCGTCTGTGCCACAATGCTGTGCGGTGCGCGATGACGTCATTGCGCACCGCACAGCAAAGGTCCTCTCCACGAAGGAAAACTAGACGTGTAGCGTCTGGTTCCCCTCACAGAGGGGGACCGTTGGGGGGGGGGGACCACGGGGGGCACAGTGGCGGATCTTGCCATGGTGCGGCGCCCTCCGGATGGTGGCGCCCCGGGCAAAAGTCCTGCTTGACCGTGGCAAGATCCGCTACTGCTTGTAATTAGTCAATTTGACTCATTACAAGCCACTGGCCGTGCGCCCTCAGGGTAACTGCGCTGTGTGCCAGGCACACCTGGAACACAGGTAGTTACGGCGCTCATGAGTGATAAAACTCCTTGTGAATGATAAAATTCAAGTGGCCTAAAGGATGTCCATTTGACCGGCGACCCGCATCCTCTTTATGAGGAGGTGGATCCAGCACTCCCAGGGAGGTTAGGATTAGGCTGCGGGACTAGGATTCAGTGCTCCTGGGGAGGTTAGGGTTAGGCTCCGGGTAGAGGTTAGGGTTAAGCTGCAGGACTAAAATCCAGTGCTCCCGGGGAGGTTAGGGTTAGGCACCGGGGAGAGGTAAGGGTCATACTGCAGGACTGCGATTCGGCGCTCCTGGGGAGGTTAGGGTTAGGCACCGGGGCGAGGTAAGGGTCATGCTGCAGGACTGCAATCCAGCGCTCCCGGGGATGTAAGGGTTAGGCACTGATGAAAGTTTAGTGTTAGGCTGCAGGACTACGATCCAGCGATCTGACGGAGGTTAAGGCTAGGCTCCGGGGAGAGGTTAAGGTTAAGCTGCAGGACTACAATCCAGTGCTCCCGGTGGAGGTTAGGGTTAGGCTCCGGGGAGAGGTTAAGGTTAAGCTGCAGGACTACAATCCAGTGCTCCCAGGGGAGGTTAGGGTTAGGCACTGGGGAGAGGCTAGGGTCACACTGCAGGACTACGATCCAGCGCTCATGGGGAGGTTAGGGTTAGGCAGTGGGAGGTGAGGGTTAGGGTAAGGGGAGAGGCAGGGGCAAGGTTCTTTAGCTCACTTGAATCTAGACTCAACCAATAGAGCAGCTTTAGGACATACCATTAGAAATGCAGAACACCAAGTAGCGAAAACCATTGGCAAATATTCTTGCTCTGGGGTTAGAGAAGAGCGCTAGGATAGAGTCCAGGAATCGTCCCTGACACTCCAGAACCGCCATTAAATAGCCTCCATGAGCCCATCAAACACCTTCTTGGCGTCCGGGGAAAGCATCAACGGAGGCACTTTTCTATTGAAGCCTTGTTGCGGTGGCCTAAGTCAGTCAGTGGGTGACTTATATTGTATCATTATGGCCTTGCCCCCATAGGCTCAAAGCAGAATTGGACAGAGGGGGCGGAGCCATGATGGCGTGATTTGCAATGCCCCACGTGGTCTCCTGATGTCATCATTATCTTTGTTTCTCTGTTATGAGTGTATAATATTAATAAAAATGTTTGAAGCAAATATATAACATTAAATACACGGAGGGAAAGAGGAGTATATGGAATTTCTCTGCGAGATCTTGCAGTGGTATTCATCAAAGACATGCTTGGACCTTTTTTACATCCTAATGGCTATCAGTCTGACACTGAACTCAGCCAATGAGACAGAAATATCACATTAGACAGAGAGGGGTCTGCAGACATAGCCCGGGGTTCCAGGAGATGGAACTGCAGATAACAGCCCAGAGAGACAATGGGGGAAAGGTTACAGGGACACGTGCAGACATCTCCTGTGGCACACTGCGGTAGAAGAATAACTCTGAGGAGGAATTCTTACAGACAATTCAGTATTGTGTTGTTTTGTTACCGTGACACAATATGTAATAACAACGTAATAACCTGTGCACCAGAAACCCACATGGAATAACCTAGAGAAAACTAAAGGAGAATGTTACATGGAAACGTGGCTGTTGTTGTGCAGCCTGGTGCAGCTCTTCAGATATTGGCGGTAGGAGCCTGGAGTGGGCCTCCATCTCTGTAAGGGTCTGGCACTCCAGTCCCCACAGTCCCCCCCTGATGGCGGCCCTGCATCCATGGACATGGTCTCCGATAGGAACCCTTCTCTGGGTGTATAAAAGTGATACCATCACTTTACTTTCAATCTCGGGACCCTTGTTGCGCTTCTCCATATGCGCAGTCTAAGATGGCATTAGTTGGGGCCATCATGGAGAGTAGGAGTGGCTTAACTAGTTTGAAGAGATATTTTAAAGCATAGGCATTCCCATCTTATTCGTGCAGAGTGGAGGGGGTGGTGCTGTCTATGCAGCAGGAAACCCACCCCTAGTGTGCCTATCAGGGATGGTGCAAATGAGCAACCAGAGTCTGCTTTTCCCGTTGCATTTTTCCATGCTGGCAGCATATTTGCTCATTTTGCGGTAATCAGGTCTAGTATGTGGATGGGTCATATTTCCTGAGTATTTTTCTTTACATCATAAAATAAAATATATATTTCTCTGACGTCCTAAGTGGATCTTGGGACTCCGTAAGGACCATGGGGAATAGCGGCTCCGCAGGAGACTGGGCACAACTAAAAGAAAGCTTTAGACTACTGGTGTGCACTGGCTTCTCCCACTATGACCCTCCTCCAGACTTCAGTTAGAATCTTGTGCCCGGCTGAGCTGGATGCACACTAGGGGCTCTCCTGAGCTCCTAGAAAGAAAGTATATTTTAGGTTTTTTATTTTACAGTGAGATCTGCTGGCAACAGACTCACTGCAGCGAGGGACTAAGGGTAGAAGAAGCGAACCTACCTAACTGGTGGTAGATTGGGCTTCTTAGGCTAGTACTGGACACCATTAGCTCCAGAGGGATCGACCACAGGACCCGACCTCGATGTTCGGTCCCGGAGCCGCGCCGCCGGCCCCCTTACAGAGCCAGAAGCAAGAAGTGTTCCTGAAAATCGGCGGCAGAAGACTTCTGTCTTCAACAAGGTAGCACACAGCACTGCAGCTGTGCGCCATTGCTCCTCATGCACACCTCACACTCCGGTCACTGATGGGTGCAGGGCGCTGGGGGGGGCGCCCTGAGGGCAATATTACACACCTTGGCTGGCAAATCTACACCATATATAGTCAGGAAGGCTATATAGGTGTAAAAATACCCCTGCCAGAATTCCAGAAAAAGCGGGAGAAGTCCGCCGGAAAAGGGGCGGGGCCATCTCCCTCAGCACACTGGCGCCATTTTTCCCTCACAGCTCCGCTGGAAGGACGCTCCCTGGCTCTCCCCTGCAGTGTCAAGCTACATAAGGGTAAAAAAGAGAGGGGGGCACTAAATTTAGGCGCAGTATATATAATATAAGCAGCTATAAGGGAAAAACACTCATTTATAGTGGGATCCCTGTGTTATATAGCGCTCTGGTGTGTGCTGGCATACTCTCTCTCTGTCTCCCCAAAGGGCTTTGTGGGGTCCTGTCCTCTGTCAGAGCATTCCCTGTGTGTGTGCGGTGTGTCGGTACGGCTGTGTCGACATGTTTGATGAGGAGGCTTATGTGGAGGCGGAGCACATGCCGATAAATGTGATGTCACCCCCTGCGGGGCCGACACCTGAGTGGATGGTTATGTGGAAGGAATTACGTGACAGTGTCGACTCCTTACATAAAAGGTTTGACGACATACCAAATATGGGACAGCCGGCTTCTCAGCCTGTGCCTGCCCAGGCGTCTCAAAAGCCATCAGGGGTTTTAAAACGCCCGCTACCTCAGATGGCAGACACAGATGTCGACACGGATACTGACTCCAGTGTCGACGACGATGAGACTAATGTAACTTCCAATAGGGCCACACGTTACATGATTGAGGCTATGAAAAATGTGTTGCACATTTCTGATGTTACCCCAGGTACCACAAAAAAGGGTTTTGTGGAGAGAAAAAACAACCAGTTGTTTTTCCTCCATCTGAGGAATTAAATGAAGTGTGTGAAGAAGCGTGGGCTTCCCCCGATAAGAAACTGGTAATTTCTAAGAGGTTATTAATGGCGTACCCTTTCCCGCCAGAGGATAGGTCACGTTGGGAAACATCCCCTAGGGTGGATAAAGCGCTCACACGCTTGTCAAAGAAGGTGGCACTACCGTCTCCGGATACGGCCGCCCTGAAGGAATCTGCTGATAGAAAGCAGGAGGCTATCCTGAAGTCTATATATACACACACAGGTGTTATACTGAGACCAGCTATTGCTTCAGCATGGATGTGCAGTGCTGCAGCTGCGTGGTCAGATTCCCTGTCGGAAAATATTGATACCCTAGACAGGGACACTATATTGCTAACCGTAGAGCATATTAAAGACGCACTCTTATACATGAGGGATGCACAGAGGGATATTTGCCGGCTGGCATCTAAAATAAGTGCAATGTCCATTTCTGCCAGGAGAGGGTTATGGACTCGGCAGTGGACAGGAGATGCAGATTCTAAAAGGCACATGGAAATTTTGCCTTATAAGGGTGAGGAGTTGTTCGGGGATGGTCTCTCGGACCTCGTTTCCACAGCAACAGCTGGGAAGTCTACATTTTTACCCCATGTTCCCTCACAGCCAAAGAAAGCACCGTATTATCAGGTACAGTCCTTTCGGCCCAATAAGGGCAAGCGGGTTATAGGCGCAACCTTTCTGCCCAGAGGCAGAGGTAGGGGGAAAAAGCTGCAGCATACAGCCAGTTCCCAGGAGCAAAAGTCCTCCCCCGCTTCCTCTAAGTCCACAGCATGACGCTGGGGCTCCACAGGCGGAGCCAGGTACGGTGGGGGCCCGTCTCAAAAATTTCAGCGATCAGTGGGCTCGCTCACGGGTGGATCCCTGGATCTTTCAAGTAGTATCTCAGGGGTACAAGCTGGAATTCGAGACATCTCCCCCCCGCCGTTTCCTCAAATCTGCCTTGCCAACAACTCCCTCAGCCAGGGAGGCAGTGTTAGAGGCAATTCACAAGCTGTATTCCCAGCAGGTGATAGTAAAGGTGCCCCTACTTCAACAAGGACGGGGTTACTATTCCACAATGTTTGTGGTACCGAAACCGGACGGTTCGGTGAGACCCATTTTAAATTTGAAATCCTTGAACACGTATATAAAAAAAATTCAAGTTCAAGATGGAATCTCTCAGGGCGGTTATTGCAAGCCTGGACGAGGGGGATTACATGGTATCACTGGACATCAAGGATGCTTACCTGCATGTCCCCATTTACCATCCTCACCAGGAGTACCTCAGATTTGTGGTACAGGATTGTCATTACCAATTCCAGACGTTGCCGTTCGGTCTATCCACGGCTCCGAGGGTCTTTACCAAGGTAATGGCCGAAATGATGATACTCCTTCGAAAGAAGGGAGTTTTAATTATCCCGTACTTGGACGATCTCCTGATAAAGGCGAGGTCCAGGGAGCAGTTGTTGGTCGGGGTAGCACTATCTCGGGAGGTGCTACAACAGCACGGCTGGATTCTAAATATTCCAAAGTCACAGCTGGTCCCTACGACACGTCTACTGTTCCTGGGGATGGTTCTGGACACAGAACAGAAAAAAGTGTTTCTCCCGGAGGAGAAGGCCAAGGAGCTGTCATCTCTAGTCAGAGGCCTCCTAAAACCAAAACAGGTGTCGGTGCATCACTGCACGCGGATCCTGGGAAAGATGGTAGCTTCCTACGAAGCAATTCCATTCGGCAGGTTCCATGCAAGAACTTTTCAGTGGGACCTGTTGGACAAGTGGTCCGGATCGCATCTTCAGATGCATCGGCTGATAACCCTGTCTCCAAGGACCAGGGTGTCTCTGCTGTGGTGGCTGCAGAGTGCTCATCTTCAAGAGGGCCGCAGATTCGGCATACAGGACTGGGTCCTGGTGACCACGGATGCCAGCCTTCGAGGCTGGGGGGCAGTCACACAGGGAAGAAACTTCCAAGGACTATGGTCAAGTCAGGAGACTTCCCTGCACATAAATATTCTGGAACTGAGGGCCATTTACAATGCCCTAAGTCAAGCAAAACCCCTGCTTCAAAACCAGCCGGTACTGATCCAGTCAGACAACATCACGGCGGTCGCCCATGTAAACCGACAGGGTGGCACGAGAAGCAGGGCGGCGATGGCAGAAGCCACAAGGATTCTCCGATGGGCGGAAAATCACGTGTTAGCACTGTCAGCAGTGTTCATTCCGGGAGTGGACAACTGGGAAGCAGACTTCCTCAGCAGGCACGACCTCCACCCGGGAGAGTGGGGACTTCATCCAGAAGTCTTCCAACTGATTGTAAACCGTTGGGAAAGGCCACAGGTGGACATGATGGCGTCCCGCCTAAACAAAAAGCTAGAAAGATATTGCGCCAGGTCGAGAGACCCTCAGGCGATAGCTGTGGACGCTCTAGTGACACCGTGGGTGTACCGGTCGGTTTATGTGTTCCCTCCTCTTCCTCTAATACCAAAGGTATTGAGGACAATAAGAAGAAGAGGAGTAAGAACTATACTCATTGTTCCGGATTGGCCAAGAAGAGCTTGGTACCCGGAACTTCAAGAAATGATGTCAGAGGACCCATGGCCTCTGCCGCTCAGACAGGACCTGCTGCAGCAGGGGCCCTGTCTGTTTCAAGACTTACCGCGGCTGCGTTTGACGGCATGGCGGTTGAACACCGGATCCTGAAGGAAAAGGGCATTCCGGAAGAAGTCATTCCTACGCTGATTAAAGCTAGGAAAGAAGTAACCGCAAAACATTATCACCGCATATGGCGAAAATATGTTGCGTGGTGTGAGGCCAGGAAGGCCCCAACGGAGGAATTTCAGCTCGGCCGTTTCCTGCACTTCCTACATCAGGGGTGACTATGGGCCTAAAATTGGGTTCCATTAAGGTCCAGATTTCGGCTCTATTGATTTTCTTCCAGAGAGAACTGGCTTCACTACCTGAAGTTCAAACTTTTGTTAAGGGAGTGCTGCATATTCAGCCCCCTTTTGTGCCTCCAGTGGCACCTTGGGATCTCAACGTGGTGTTGGATTTCCTAAAGTCACATTGGTTTGAGCCACTTAAAACCGTGGAATTGAAGTATCTCACGTGGAAAGTGGTCATGTTGTTGGCCTTGGCTTCGGCCAGGCGGGTATCAGAATTGGCGGCTTTGTCATGTAAAAGCCCTTATCTGATTTTCCATATGGATAGGGCAGAATTGCGGACGCATCCCCAATTTCTCCCAAAGGTGGTATCAGCCTTTCACCTGAACCAACCTATCGTGGTGCCTGCGGCTACTAAAGACTTGGAGGCTTCCAAGTTGTTGGACGTAGTCAGGGCCCTGAATATTTATGTTTCCAGGACAGCTGGAGTCAGAAAGACTGACTCGCTATTTATCCTGTATGCGCCCAACAAGTTGGGTGCACCTGCTTCAAAGCAGACTATTGCTCGCTGGATCTGTAGTACGATTCAGCTTGCACATTCTGCAGCTGGACTGCTGCATCCTAAATCAGTGAAAGCCCATTCCACGAGGAAGGTGGGCTCTTCTTGGGCGGCTGCCCGAGGGGTCTCGGCTCTACAACTTTGCCGAGCAGCTACTTGGTCGGAGTCAAACACTTTTGCTAAATTCTACAAGTTTGACACCCTGGCTGAGGAGGACCTAGAGTTTGCCCATTCGGTGCTGCAGAGTCATCCGCACTCTCCTGCCCGTTTGGGAGCTTTGGTATAATCCCCATGGTCCTTACGGAGTCCCAGCATCCACTTAGGACGTCAGAGAAAATAAGAATTTACTCACCGGTAATTCTATTTCTCGTAGTCCGTAGTGGATGCTGGGCGCCCATCCCAAGTGCGGATTGTCTGCAATACTTGTATATAGTTATTGTTTAACTAAAGGGTTATTGTTGAGCCATCTGTTGAGAGGCTCAGTTGTTCTCATACTGTTAACTGGGTATTGTATCACGAGTTATACGGTGTGATTTGTGTGGCTAGTATGAGTCTTACCCGGGATTCAAAATCCTTCCTTATTGTGTCAGCTCTTCCGGGCACAGTATCCTAACTGAAGTCTGGAGGAGGGTCATAGTGGGAGGAGCCAGTGCACACCAGTAGTCTAAAGCTTTCTTTTAGTTGTGCCCAGTCTCCTGCGGAGCCGCTATTCCCCATGGTCCTTACGGAGTCCCAGCATCCACTACGGACTACGAGAAATAGAATTACCGGTGAGTAAATTCTTACTTTTTTAAATTGTAGCTTATTTTAAGATGTATATTATTTATTTATTATTTATTGGCAATGTCTTATGTAGCGCAGCATATTCCGTTGCGCTTTACAATTAGAACAACAGCAATAGAACAAAACTGGGTAAAACAGACAGACATAGAGGTAGGAAGGCCCTGCTCGCAAGCTTACAATGTATACAGTATATGTGTCTTGTTTGTTAATTTTTGGTATAATGGTCAGGTATCTTAATAGGATCTCTGTCCATTATGGCGAGACTAAAAGGGGGTGACAAAACTGCCACTCCTGTTGTCCCAATATTGTGGATGACAATGACCTCAGGAAGTCACGAAGGGCCCCAGGCTGAAACGCGTTTAGCATGGGAGGGGCGTGGGGGGCTCGGTGCTATTCTCACAATCACTATGTTACTGTATCCTTATGATTTATATCAGAAACCCGAGTAAGGGCTTATTTTGTCCTTAAAGATTAAAGATTATACAATTGTTTTGTCTTGTGATGGATGAATGTTTCTCGCTTTGCCCAGTAAATGATATCATCATGTTCCTCTGTCTGACTCCTAATGACATCAGAATGCATTTCCAGGCAAAATCAATACTCGGAATCAGAACAATAAGATAACCACTACTAAGAGAGATGTGACATTGTCCCGGAACTCAGGTAAATCTTAGTGATGTCCTCACATACTAATAGATGGTATGACTAACCATAGAGAGGAGGATTAGGTCTGTGAGCACTTACCTCAATCCATCCCCATAGTGAGAGCATTCGTCCACTCCGCTCCTAACATGACCGGACAGCTGTACATGATAATAATATGAGGGAGGTCTACTAAAACTTGGACAGTGATAAAGTGGAGAGAGCTAAAGTACAAGTCAATCAGCTCCCAACTGCCATATTACAGGCTGTATTTAGATAGAGACAGGAGCTGATTGGATTGTACTTTAGCTCTCTCCGAGGCTTAGTATATCTGTCCCAATTACACCATATACAGACACAGGACACTACACACCAACATGACCTGACCACTGGCCATGACCATAATACATCTATTACACCCTATACATAGGACACTACACCCCCAACATGACCTGACCACTGGCCATGACCATAATACATCTATTACACACTATACAGACATAGGACACTACACCCCCAACATGACCTGACCACTGGCCATGACCATAATACATCTATTACACCCTATACAGACATAGGACACTACACACCAACATGACCTGACCACTGGCCATGACCATAATACATCTATTACACCCTATACAGACATAGGACACTACTCCCCCAACATGACCTGACCACTGGCCATGACCATAATACATCTATTACACCCTATACAGACATAGGACACTACACCCTCAACATGACCTGACCACTGGACATGACTATAATACATCTATTACACCCTATACAGACATAGGACACTACACACCCAACATGACCTGACCACTAGATGTGACCATAATACATCTATTACACCCTATACAGACATAGGACACTACACCCCCAACATGACCTGACCACTGGCCATGACCATAATACATCTATTACACCCTATACAGACATAGGACACTACATCCCCAACATGACCTGACCACTGGACATGACTATAATACATCTATTACACCCTATACAGACATAGGACACTACACACCCAACATGACCTGACCACTAGATGTGACCATAATACATCTATTACACCCTATACAGACATAGGACACTACACCCCAACATGACCTGACCACTGGACATGACCATAATACATCTATTACACCCTATACAGACATAGGACACTACACCCTCAACATGACCTGACCACTGGCCATGACCATAATACATCTATTACACCCTATACAGACATAGGATACTACACCCCCAACATGACCCGACCACTGGACATGACCATAATACATCTGTTACACCCAATACAGACATAGGACACTACACCCTCAACATGACCTGACCACTGGACATGACCATAATACATCTATTACACCTTATACCGCAGGGCCGTGCAGTCAGGGGAGGCAAGGGAGGCAGTACCTCCCCTGTCATAATGATTAAAATAATAAAAAGAAGACATTTTTAACACAGAGTCTGTGATAAATATCTTCATTTATTATTTTAATAATTTCTCCCCTGTGAAAATGTTGGGCTGGGAGGCAGCGGGAGAGGTACCTCCCGCTGCTAACATTAAAGTCCGGGCAGCGGGGGGCGGGCGATGAAATGGGCTGTGAAAGCCCATTGAAAAAGCATGGGGAAGCGGCACCTTTACTGGTGCCTCAATGACAGGGGCGTGCATTCAGCCCCAATGAATGCACGCCCCTGTCAGTCCCCCAGATGTAATTGGCCCAGCGGATCCAGTGCTGGATCCGCTGTCCAATCAGTAGCGAGTCGCATACTAATCCACCCCCCCCCCCAGCCGTGGGCTGTGTGGGCGCCCGCTGCAGCCGGCGTCGCTGACTGACACTAGAGGTCATAATTGACCCCTGGTGTCTGAGCGGCGCTACTATGGGAGAGACGTTATGACGACTCTCCCATAGAAGAGAGGAGCCGGCGGACGGAGACGGAGGACAGCACAACAGGAGCGGTAAGTATTGTGTGTGTATTTTTTTTTTTTAATGTGTGTGTGTTTGGGGCACTGGCACAGTTACAGGGGGCACTGGCTCAGCTAGGGGCACAGCTACTGGGGGCACTGACACAGCTACAGGGGCACAACTACTGGGGGCACTTGCACAGCTACAGGGGTCCCAACTACAGGGGTCACAACTGCTGGGGGCACAACTACAGGGGGCACAACTACTGGGGGCACAGCTACAAGGGGCACAGCTACTGGGGGCAAAGCTACAGGGGGCACAGCTACAAGGGGCACAGCTAGGGGGCACAGCTACAGGGGGCACTGCTACAGGGTGCAAAGCTACTGGGGGCACAGCTACTGGGGTCACAACTACTGGGGGCACTGCTACTGGGGGTACTGCTACAGGGGAAAAAAGATACTGGGGGCACAGCTACAGGGGTCACAACTACTGGGGGCACAGCTACTGGGCTCACAACTATTGGGGGCACTGCTACAGGGGGCACAGCTGCTGGGGCACAACTACTGAGGGGCAAATCTACTGGGGGTACAGCTACAGGGGGGCACAAGTACAAGGAGATAACTGTGGCCAAGCCCCTTCCCTATGCAGAAGCCACGCCCTGGGCGCCACAAGGTCTAGAACCGGCCCTGTGTCCAATCACCCACAGGCGTCGCTGGAGGCAGAAGTGGTGGCGCCTGTGTGCCTGAGTTCGGTGGCCGGGTAGGAAACGCCCCCCCTCGTTCCTCCTCCGGCGCGGCGCCTGTGTGCTGTGGCCGGGTAGGAATCCCCCCCTCGTTCCTCCTCCGGTGCCTGCTCCATCCTCCCAGCCACCAGCAGCACTCTCCCCTGTCTGTGCTAACGTCCTCCCGCATCAGTGAGTGCATAATATTCATTAATTTCTCTCTCTCTCTCTCTCTCTCTCTCTCCTCCTGTGGATTACTTTGTTTGTAAGTATAATTTTCATTTTTACAGGTACCCCTACCCTATTGGATTCTACATGGACAAGTGGATGTGACCGGCGTGGGATGTAGGTAAGTATATGTGAGTGTGTAAGTGTGTTTTAATAAATTTTTACTTTTACGGTGTGTGTGTGTGTTGTGTTTTTGTTTGGGTATTTTTGTTGTTGTAGCACTACAGGTACCAGCGGGCCCGTTATTTCACTGCATGCTGGTACTTGAGGTTCTCCAAGTACCAGCAAGCGGGGGAGGCTTGCTGGGCCTTGTAGTTCCACAACAAAAAACAATATTCTTTTTTTTTTACACACTTATGGCTATAAGCCCGGCACCCACCACCCACCACCCAGGGGTGCTGGGGACAGCCTCGGGCTTCACCCCTGGCCCTTGGGTGCCTGGTGGGGGGGGGATCCCTTGATTTAAGGGGTCCCCACTTCTCCAGGGAACCCCGGCCAGGGGTGACTAGTTGGGGGGGTAATGCCACGGCCGCAGGGACCTATATAAAAGTGTCCCCCGGCTGTGGCATTATCTCTCTGGCTAGAGAAGCCCGGTGCTGGTTTTAAAAATACGGGGACCCCTACATCTTTTGTCCCCCGTATTTTTGGAACCAGGACCGGACTAAGAGCCCCGTGCTGGTTGTCTAAATACGGGGGAACCCCTGTCCAATTTTTTTTCCAGTATTTAAACAACCAGGACCGGCTCAAGGAGCCCAAGGCTGGTTATGCTTAGGAAGGGGAACCTCACGCATTTTTTTTTACAATTTTATCCCATTCAGACCCTTCTCCATTACGTTAATGGAAGCCCTGGACAACAAAATTGCATTCATGTCCTCCTCCCACTCCCTTCCCAGTCCCAAACACAATTTTTTTTTTTCTATAAAAATGTACAATATATCACAAGTATGATGAGCAGGCAGCGGGCATTGGCGGCATCGGACTGAGATGCAAATTAGTGGCGGAGGGCTGGGTCAGTTGATGGTGGGCGAGTTTGTAAGCCATTGGTGGTGGCAGCGGGCATCGGCTCAGAGGCAGTAGCGGGCATTGGCTCGGCGGCGGTATGGGGTCATCGGCAGAATTCGGCGGACATTATGGCTGTAGTGCCTCACCAGCCACTGACCTCACTGCACGCCACTGCTATACCGACATAGGATCTTACACCTTCAACATGGCCTGACCACTGGACCTGACCATAATACATTTATTACACCCTATACAGACATAGGACACTACACCTCCAACATGACCTGACCGCTGGACATGACCATAATACATCTATTACACCCTATACAGACATAGGACACTACACCCCCAACAAGACCTGACTACTGGCCATGACCATAATACATCTATTACACCCTATACAGACATAGGACACTACACCCCCAACATGACCTGACCACTGGACATGACCATAATACATCTATTACACTCTATACATAGGACACTACACCCCCAACATGACCTGACCACTGGACATGACCATAATACATCTATTACACTCTATACAGACATAGGACACTACACCCCACATGACCTGACCACTGGACCTGACCATAATACATTTATTACACCCTATACAGACATAGGACACTACACCTCCAACATGACCTGACCGCTGGACATGACCATAATACATCTATTACACCCTATACAGACACAGGACACAACACCCCCAACATGACCTGACCACTGGCCATGACCATAATACATCTATTACACCCTATACAGACATAGGACACTACACCTCCAACATGACCTGACCACTGGACCTGACCATAATACATTTATTACACCCTATACAGACATAGGACACTACACCTCCAACATGACCTGACCGCTGGACATGACCATAATACATCTATTACACCCTATACAGACACAGGACACAACACCCCCAACATGACCTGACCACTGGCCATGACCATAATACATCTATTACACCCTATACAGACACAGGACACTACACCCCCAACATGACCTGACCACTGGCCATGATCATAATACATCTATTACACCCTATACAGACACAGGACACAACACCCCCAACATGACCTGACCATGACTATAATACATCTAGTACACCCTATACAGACACAGGACACTACACCCCCAACATGACCTGACCACTGGCCATGACCATAATACATCTATTACACCCTATACAGACATAGGACACTACACCACCAACATGACCTGATCACTGGCCATGACCATAATACATCTATAACACCCTATACAGACACAGGACACTACACCCCCAACATGACCTGACCACTGGACATGACTATAATACATCTATTACACCCTATACAGACATAGGACACTACACCACCAACATGACCTGATCACTGGCCATGACCATAATACATCTATAACACCCTATACAGACATAGGACACTACACCACCAACATGACCTGATCACTGGCCATGACCATAATACATCTATTACACCCTATACAGACACAGGACACTACACCCCCAACATGACCTGACCACTGGCCATGACCATAATACATCTATAACACCCTATACAGACATAGGACACTACACCCCCAACATGACCTGATCACTGGCCATGACCATAATACATCTATTACACCCTATACAGACACAGGACACAACACCCCCAACATGACCATGACTATAATACATCTAGTACACCCTATACAGACACAGGACACTACACCCCCAACATGACCTGACCACTGGCCATGACCATAATACATCTATTACACCCTATACAGACATAGGACACTACACCACCAACATGACCTGATCACTGGCCATGACCATAATACATCTATAACACCCTATACAGACACAGGACACTACACCCCCAACATGACCTGACCACTGGACATGACTATAATACATCTATTACACCCTATACAGACATAGGACACTACACCACCAACATGACCTGATCACTGGCCATGACCATAATACATCTATAACACCCTATACAGACATAGGACACTACACCACCAACATGACCTGATCACTGGCCATGATCATAATACATCTATTACACCCTATACAGACACAGGACACAACACCCCCAACATGACCTGACCATGACTATAATACATCTAGTACACCCTATACAGACACAGGACACTACACCCCCAACATGACCTGACCACTGGCCATGACCATAATACATCTATTACACCCTATACAGACATAGGACACTACACCACCAACATGACCTGATCACTGGCCATGACCATAATACATCTATAACACCCTATACAGACACAGGACACTACACCCCCAACATGACCTGACCACTGGACATGACTATAATACATCTATTACACCCTATACAGACACAGGACACTACACCCCCAACATGACCTGACCTCTGGACATGACCATAATACATCTATTACACCCTATACAGACATAGGACACTACACCCCCAACATGACCTGACCGATGGCCATGACCATAATACATCTATTACACCCTATACAGACACAGGACACTACACCCCCAACATGACCTGACCACTGGACATGACTATAATACTGTACATCTATTACAGCCTATACAAACATAGGACGGGATCCAGTCTGAAGATCGACAGTGTCTAGGTCGACAATGTTTAGGTTGACCACTATAGGTCGACAGTCACTAGGTCGACAGGGTCAGAAGGTCGACATGGTCTAGGTCGACAGGTCAAAAGGTTGACATGAGGTTTTCGGGGGAAAAAATCTCTTTTTACTTTTTCATACTTAACGATCCACGTGGACTACGATTGGAACGGTAATCTGTGCCGAGTGAAGCAGTAGCGGAGCGAGGCACCTTGCCCGAAGCATGGCGAGCGAAGCGAGCCATGCGAGGGGACACGGTGCACTAATTGGGGTTCCCGGTCACTCTATGAAGAAAACGACACCAAAAAAAATTAAAAAAACTCATGTCGACCTTTTGACCTGTCGACCTAGAACATGTCGACCTTCTGACCCTGTCAACCTTCTGACCCTGTCGACCTAGTGACTGTCGACCTATAGTGGTCGAGCTAAACATTGTCGACCTAGACACTGTCGATATAATGATCCACACCCCATAGGACAATACACCCCCAACATGACCTGACCAATGGACATGACCATAATACATCTATTACACCCTATACAGACACAGGACACTACACCCCAACATGACCTGACCAATGGACATGACCATAATACATCTATTACACTCTATACAGACATAGGATACTACACCCCAACATAACCTGACCACTGGCCATGACCATAATACATCTATTACACCCTATACAGACATAGGACACTACACCCCAACATGACCTGACTACTGGCTATGACCATAATACATCTATTACACCCTATACAGACATAGTACACTACAACCCCAACATGGCCTGACCACTGGCCATGACCATAATACATGTGACTCACTTACATAATACAATGACTCACTTGCATCAGGCATGGTCCCCAAAGACTGATGTATAGCGGAAGTAGTGCTGATATTTAAAAAGGTAAGTAAATCTGAACCGGGTAATTATAGATCAGTAAGTCTTGCATCTGTAGTGGGATAAGTACTAGAAGGTATTTTAAGAGATAGAATACAGGAGTTCCTTGAAACCAATATGGTTATTAATAGAAACCAACACGGATTTGTGAAGGATAGATCATGTCAAACTAACTTTTTAGGCTTTTATGAAACAGTTAGTGCAAACCTAGATCAGGGTAAAGAGGTGGATGTAATCTTTTTAGACTTTGCAAAAGCTTTCGATACAGTACCACACATGAGACTTATCTACAAATTAAGAGAACTTGGGCTAGGGAGCACAATATGCACTTGGGTTGGAAATTGGTTGGATAAAAGGGAGCAGCGAGTGGTGGTAAATGGAACGTTTTCGAACTGGTGTGAAGTACTAAGTGGTGTGCCGTAAGGGTCTGTACTTGGACCACTATTGTTTGACATTTTCATAAATGATCTAGAAGTAGGTCTAGAGAGTACAGTGTCAATTTTTGCAGAAAGTACCAAATTGTGTAAGGTTATAAATTCAGAGGGGGATGCTAAGTCTCTACAGAACGACTTATTTAAATTGGAATCATGGGCAGCAAAATGGAGAATCAGGTTCAATATAGACAAATGTAAGGTAATGCACTTTGGTAGCAAGAACAAAAATACTACCTACATACTTAATGGGGAAATATTAGGGGATTCTGTATTGGAAAAAGATTTATGTGTTCACATGCAAACTTAGCAGTAGTACCCAAAGTAGGAATGCAGCAAACAAGGTATTAGCATGCATTAAGTGGGGAATTGATGCAAGGGATGAGAATGTTATACTCCCATTATATAAATTACTAGTGAGGCCACATCTCGAATACTGCGCACACAGGGCCGGTGCAAGGGTGTTCGGCGCCCCCCTGCAAACTATAAATTTGCGCCCTCCCATACTCTCTAAAGGGACAGTGTGCGCCAAAATTGCACGTCGCAAATGGGTGGGGCAATGCCACACAATAGTACCAATTGCAAAACTGCTAATGATAAAATCGCATGCTGTGTGCTTCCCAGCACCAGGCTGATTTGTGGATGCCCCCTGCCTCAGCAGCCAGGCAGCAAAGGCAGGCGCAGAGCTGCCTCGTACACGCCTCCATTTACCACGCCCGACCAATGGTGCGCAACCTCCCCTGCAACGCCATGTTGCTGCCCTGTACAACCCCGCAAATGCCTCTGCCTGTCAATCAGGCAGAGGCATTTGCATCTCCCCAATCCGTACACGCCTCGTACACGCCTCCATTTACCACGCCCGACCAATGTCGTGCAACCTCCCCTGCAACGCCATGTTGCTGCCCTGTACAACCCCGCAAATGCCTCTGCCTGTCAATCAGGCAGAGGCATTTGCATCTCCCCAATCCGCGCAGAGTGGGACCTGTGTGTGTGCACTGCGGGGGAAAGAGGGGAGATGCGATCACATCTCAATAGCAACTGCTACTGAATACCCCCCTCAGTTGTCTTGCCTTGTCCCCCCGGCAAACCCCAATTGTCTCCACTCCATCCTCTCTACAAAAAAACAAATGTGGCAGGTGGTAGCTGGGAGTGCTGGGCTTATCTTAACCTTTCTGCCGGACGTGGACCCGCTTTACCTCCGAAGTGCGGCATCACTGGTATGTGTGCTGGAGATCCCTTTCTGCTGGGTAGGGGCTTGGAGCCTCTTCCTACAATATAGATGGACCGCTCTAATAGTTGTGCCAGTAGGTTGCCTGTAATTCAAGAATGCTGTGATGGATAACACGCTTTGGGGGATAGGGCTACAGATCACAAGTGGCCCCACAGAAAATCTTCCCGCTATATATATATATATATATATATATATATATATATATATAATAGGAATTTAATACCTACCGGTAAATCCTTTTCACTTAGTCCGTAGAGGGTGCTGGGGTCACCATAGAACCATGGTGGTATAGACGGGATCCGCAGGAGACATGGGCACTTTAAGACTTCAAAGGGGTGTGACCTGGCTCCTCCCTATATGCCCCTCCTCCAGACTCCAGTTATAGGAACTGTGCCCAAGGAGACGGACATTTCGAGGAAAGGACTTATTGTTAAACTAAGGTGATATTCATACCAGCTCACACCACAAGCATGCCGCACCACGTGGCATTCAACAGAACACAAGCAAACGGCATGAACAACGTCAGCAACAGGCTGAACATAAACGTAATACAACATGTGTGTAATCACAACTACTAACTGCAGATACAGTTCGCACTGGGACGGGCGCCCAGCATCCTCTACGGACTAAGAGAAAAGGATTTACCGGTAGGTATTAAAATCCTATTTTCTCATACGTCCTAGAGGATGCTGGGGTCACCATAGAACCATGGGGTTATACCAAAGCTCTAGAACGGACGGGAGAGTGCGGATGACTCTGCAGCACCAATTGACCAAACTTGAGGTCATCATCAGCCAGAGTATCAAATTTGTAAAACTTTGCAAAAGTATTTGAACCCGACCAAGTAGCTGCTCAGCATAGTTGCAATGCCGAGACCACCCAGGCAGCCGCCCAGGACGAGCCCACCTTTCTAGTAGAATGGGCCGTCACCGATTTCAGCAACGGCAACCCAGCCGTGGAATGAGCATGCTGAATCGTATTACAGATCCAGCGTGCAATGGTCTGCTTGGAAGCAGGACACCCAATCTTGTTAGGAGCATACAGGACAAACAGAGCTTCCGTTTTCCTAACCTGAGCCATTCTGGCGACATAAATTTTCAAAGCTCTAACCATGTCCAGAGACTTCAACTCGACCAAGGCATCAGTAGCCACTGGCACCACAATAGGTTGGTTCATGTGGAAAGATGAAACCACCTTCGGCAGAAATTGCTGACGAGTCCTCAATTCTGCTCTATCTTCATGGAAGATCAAATAAGGGCTCTTGTGAGACAAAGCCACTAACTCAGACACCCGCTTTGCGGACGTCAAAGCCAACAGGATGACCACTTTCCAAGTGAGGAACTTCAATTCCACCTTCTGTAAAGGTTCAAACCAATGAGATTGAAGGAACTGCAACACCATGTTAAGATCCCATGGTGCCACAGGAGGCACAAATGGGGGTTGGATGTGCAACACACCTTTCACGAAATTCTGAACTTCTGGAAGGCAGGCCAATTGTTTTTGAAAGAAAACCGATAGGGCTGAAATCTGTACTTTAATTGAGCCCAACTTTAGGCCCACATCCACACCAGCCTGTAGAAAATGGAGAAAATGTCCTAGCTGAAATTCTTCCATAGGAGCCTTCTTGGATTCGCACCAAGACACATATTTTCTCCAAATACGGTGGTAATGTTTCGACGTTACTCCTTTCCTGGCCTGAAGAAGTGTGGGAATGACTTCACTGGGAATACCCTTTCGGGCTAGGATTTGGCATTCAACCGCCATGCCGTCAAACGTAGCCGCGGTAAGTCTTGATACACGCACGGCCCCTGTTGTAACAGGTCCTCGCGTAGAGGAAGAGGCCAGGGATCTCCTATGAGTAATTCCTGAAGATCTGGATACCAAGCTCTCCTTGGCCAGTCTGGGACAATGAGGTTCGCTTGAATATTCTTATGATCTTTAGAACTTTTGGAAGACTGAAACACCCATGGTGTCACCAGAGCATCCACTGCTATTGCTTGAGAATCCCTTGACCTGGAACAATATTTCGGAAGCTTGTTGTTGAACCCAGAGGCCATCATGTTTATTTAAGGAATTCCCCAATGACATCACTTCTTTGAAGACCGCTTGATGGAGGCCCCACTCTCCTGGATGGAGATCGTGCCTGCTGAGGAAGTCTGTTTCCCAGTTGTCCACTCCTGGAATGAAGATTGCCGACAGAGCGCTTGTATGCTTTTCCGCCCAGCTGAGAACCTTTGTGGCTTCTGCCATTGTCGCTCTGCTTTTTGTTCCGCCCTGGTGATTTATGTGTGCTACTGCAGTAATATTGTCCGACTGGATCAGTACGGGCCGATTGCGAAGAAGATGTTCCGCTTGTACAAGGCTGTTGTAAATGGCCCTTAACTCCAGAACGTTTATGTGGAGACAAGATTCCTGGCTTGACCATCTTCCTTGGAAGTTTTTCCCCCTGTGTGACTGCTCCCCAGCCTCGGAGACTTGCATCCGTGGTCACTAGGATCCAGTCCTGGATCCTGAACCTGTGCCCCTCTAGGAGGTGAGAACTGTGCAGCCACCACAGGAGTGAAATTCTGGTCTTGGGTGACAGGATTATCCTTCGGTGCATGTGCAGGTGGGATCCGGACCACTTGTCCAACAAGTCCCACTGAAACACTCTGGCATGGAATCTGCCAAACTGAATGGCCTCGTAGGCCGCAACCATCTTCCCCAGCAACCGAGTGCATTGATGGATTGACACTCTTGCTGGTTTCAGAATTTGTTTTACCAGACTGAAGTTCCAGATCCTTTTCCACTGGAAGAAAAACTCTTTGCAGTTCTGTGTCCAACATCATTCCCAAAAATGACAACCGCATTGACGGAATCAACTGTGAATTTGGCAAGTTTAGGAGCCAACCATGTGCTGAAGAACTGTCAGGGAGAGTGCAATGTTTTGCACCAACTGGTTCCTGGATCTCGCCTTTATCAGGAGATCGTCCAAGTATGGGATAATCGTGACTCCTTGCTTGCGAAGGAGAACCATCATCTCCGCCATCACTTTGGTGAAAATCCTCGGAGCCGTGGACAGACCAAACGGCAATGTCTGAAATTAGTAATGGCAATCCTGAATTGCAAATCTCAGGTAAGCCTGATGCGGAGGATAAATGGGAGCATGCAAGTAGGCATCTTTTATGTCCACCGACACCATAAAATCCCCTTCCTCCAGACTGGAGATCACTGCTCAGAGAGACTCCATCTTGAATTTGAATTTCTTTAGGTAGAAGTTTAGGGTTTTCAGGTTTAGGATTGGTCTGACCGATCCGTCCAGCTTTGGGACCACAAACAGGCTCGAATAAAAGCCTTCTCCCTGTTGTGACTGTGGAACCCTGACGATGACCTGATTTTGACACAACTTTTGTATTGAGTCGCAAACTACCTCCCTGTCCGGAAGAGAAACTGGTAAGGCCGATATGAAAAACCGGCGAGGGGGAACGCCTTGAAACTCCAGTTTGTACCCTTGGGATACTATCTGTAAGATCCAAGGGTCCAGGTCCGAACGAAACCAGAACTGACTGAAGAGTTTGAGACGTGCCCCCACCGGTGCGGACTCCCGCAGAGGAGCCCCAGCGTCATGCGCTGGATTTGGTAGAAGTCGGGGAGGACTTCTGCTCCTGGGAACCCACCATGGCTGGTGATCTTTTACCCTTGCCCCTTTCTCTAGTGGCAAGGAAGGAAGAACCTCGCCCTTTTCTGTATTTATTAGGCCAAAAGGACTGCATTTGATAGTGGTGTGTTTTCTTTTGTTGTGAAGGAACATAAGGCAAAAAGGATGACTTACCCGTGGTAGCCGTAGATACCAAATCTGCGAGGCCGTCACCAAATAAGACACCACCTTTATATGGTAGAGACTCCATATTCTTCTTGGAGTCAGCATCCGCATTCCATTGATGAATCTACAATGCTCGCCTAGCTTTGATCCCAAAAGGCCAATATCTCTCGCAGCTTCCTTTAGGTAAGCTGCAGCGTCCTTGATATAACCCAGCGTTAAGAGGATGCTATCCCTATCTAGGGCATCTATATCAGGTGACAAGTTATCACTCAGCCCACCTTTCGATAGCACTACTCACCCACGCAGATGCAAGGACCGGTCTGAGTAGCGTACCTGTGGTCGCATAAATGGATTTTAACGTACTTTCCTGTTTACGATCCGCAGGGTCCTTAAGGGCTGCCGTGTCAGGTGACGGGAGAGCCACCTTTTTTGACAAACGCAATGGGGGCCGATTCCCACTTTTCCCTATCCCCAGAGGGAAACGGAGGAGCCACCGGAATCCTTTTGGGAATTTGAAACTTTCTGTCAGGGCTTTCCCAGACTTTTTCAAATAGCGTGTTCAGTTCATGAGAGGGAGGAAACGTTATCTCAGGTTTCTTTTCCTTGTACATACAGACCCTTTTATCAGGGACAGCTGGGTCCTCAGTGATATGTAATACCTCTTTAACCGCCACAATCATGTACTGAATGCTCTTTGCCAATTTTGAATTTAATCTGGATCGCTATAGTCGACACTGGAATCAGAGTCTGTGTCGGTATCAGTGTCTGCCAACTGGGCCAACATACTTTTTTGTGACCCTGAGGGAACCTGAACTTGCAATAACATATCTTCCATGTCTGGGTCTGAGACTCAGACTTATCTAGCCTCTTACTAATAAGAGCCACATTAGCATTCAAGGCGTTCAACACAGTTACCCAATCAGGCGTCGGTGGTGCCGACAGGGTCACCTCCGCAGCCGTTTGTGTCCCTAATACAGCCTCCTCCTGGGAAGAGCCTTCAGCCTCAGACATGTTGACACACGTGCACCAATCACCCACAGACACACCGGGCATATAAGGGACAGACCCACAGTAAAGTCTGTCAGAGAGACACAGAGGGGATTTGCCAGCTCACAACCCAGCGACAAATCAACGGGTCTGAAATCACAAAGAAATTGCCTCAGACCTGTAGCGATTTAACTATCACGTATATTGCACCAATTTATACTGTGCCACCCCCTCGTTTTGCACCCCTGATACTTGTCAGTGTGAGGAGGACCAGCGTCTCTGCAGCTTGCGGAGAGGAAATGGCGCTGTGAGCCATGAGGAAGACGCTCCGCCCACTTAATGGCGCGCTTCTGTCCTGCTTTTTTAATAATTATACTGGCGGGGGTTAGGACAGTGCCTAGGCACTAGTGTCCGCTCTTGTCAGTGGTAGATTGAGGAGTTATTTAGCTGCCCAGGGCATACCCCCCCCCCCCCCCGCGCCCTGCACCCTGTAGTGCTGTGTGTGGGAGCTTGGTGCGCAGTGTCCGTTCGCTGCGCGGTACCTCAAAATGCTGTCACTGAAGAAGAAGTCTTTTCTTCTGTTACTCACCTATCTTCTGGCTCTAAAAGGGGGTGATGGCCGGCTGCGGGAGTGAGCATCTAGGCGTACCCAGCGATCAGCACCCTCAGGAGCTAATGGTGTCCTGTAGCCAGAAGCAGAGCCCTTGAACTCACTGAAAGTGGGTCTTACTTCTCTCCCCTCAGTCCCACGAAGCAGGGAGACTGTTGCCAGCAGTGCTCCCTGAACATAAAAAACCTAACAAAAGTCTTTTTCAGAGAAACTCAGTAGAGCTCCCTGTAGTGCGTCCAGTCTCACTGGGCACAATTCTAAAACTGGAGTCTGGAGGAGGGGCATAGAGGGAGGAGCCAGTTCACACCCTTTGAAAGTCTTAAAGTGCCCATGTCTCCTGCGGATCTAGTCTATACCCCCATGGTTCTATGGTGACCCCAGCATCCTCTAGGACGTATGAGAAATATATATATATATATAGTCATGAGATGGTTCCCTAGGAGGGGACTGGCATATCTTAGTAGAAGAAACCAGGCAGCGCTCAGCGGACTTGATGAAAGAAATTTTTAGTGTATTATGATACAAAAGAAGGCATAGTGCACCGATTATTCAACGCCAAGCAGGGTTTTTTTTTTGCAAGGCAATATAGCAGTCCCATCCCAGGGAACCATTGCATGACTTAGTTTCTCTGTAGGGTACCGGGCAGTCTCTCTGATGATCAGGGCCCTGGCAGGTGAGATGACTCAGTGGAGATGGGGGCATCTAGTGGCTCCTGGCAGTACTGCAGCTCTCTCTCTCCCGAAGCCAGCTTTTACTCGTCAGTATGTCTCTCCCTCCCCCCTTCTCCTCCTCCCTCCAGCGGCACAGGAGATCACATCAGCGGCGGGGCAGGGCTACAAGATCTGCGATCATACTGGCCGCCACTGCTTGTAAGTATGAGAGGCGCTGTGGCAGCCAGCAGCAGCAGCGCACAGCATGAGGAATGCAGAGCAGGGAGAGCGCCTTTCCAGCTTGTCGCCTACCTGCTTTGCATCCCTTTGCTGAGCGGGTTCCACCGGCTCTGTGCGCACAACTATGGGCAGACAGGATGGCAGTTTTAAAAACTAGGCCCCAAAAAGCACATAATGCAAAGAAAAAAAAAGAGGTGCAAGATGGAATTGTCTTGGGTCCTCCCACCCACCATTATGTTGTTTAAACAGGACATGCACACTTTAATAAACCCATAATTTCAGCGACAGGTGGTCCCCCTGGAAAAAGCTCGCCAAGTTATCCGAATCATAGCTAGCTACAAACATACCACCTCCATATCTGATGACTTTTCACATTATGAGAAGAGACAAGAGGAAAAAGACAGTTGTCAAGAAGGTGATTAAAAATTAGAGAGGCAAACGGAATCAGGAACAACACACAGGCTTTCACCTCCACTCCTATATTGGTGTGGAACAGAAAGGAGTTCATCCAAGCAAATATATAATTAATTACCACATTACTGGACAAACTGAAAAACTAGGGGCCAAAGCCTCCAAATTTTTACCCCCTTCTCCATTTTCAGGTATAAGGATAATCTTGGATTTAATGCTGAGATGCAAATAAACTGGTGTATACCACAGGATCAAGATTGGATATTTTCCCCTCCACGTAATCTGGAGACTTATTTTGTGAAAATCTCGTGGGTTTCTTTTTTTTTCCAGTTTTTATTGCATTTTTATTACATATTTTGTGTCAGATGCCTTATTTTTATTTTTCACAGCTCCCAGTTACACGCATGTGAGCATACCTGTGTGTCCCAGTTGCACGCATGTGACCATACAGGTGTGACTTGTTTATTTTTTTCATATTTAATTATTAAATAAAGCAGCCCCTTAGATGTTTTAGCAGCCCCTCCTGAACCCCCACAGCAGAACCCCCGGATGGGGAGAGTTGAGTTTGGGTGGGTTCGATACAGTACTAAGCAGGAATGTGCAGTGAATTTTTTGTTATTGAGCCCTTCCCTAGTGGATCTTACGACTCTACAGTCGAAAATCATTTCATACTATAAGTAGGACTGTGGGAGGAAGCAATGGTAACCTCTGTGCCCACAGCATGCCTGGACCTGGCAAACCAGACATCTTCCTGGCTGTAAGCCACCATGAGAATCCATAATGGGCCTTAGTCAGTAACTGTTTGTGCCTCACAGGAGTTCCTGGCCCATCTAGTGCTGCAGTACAATAGAAGGCTGATGCAATGCAAGATCACTGAAACTCTGTTCTTCTAACACCGCAAGGTCTTGCGATAACCCTAGGCAGCCCTTAGGAATAGAACCCTGTACAACAAATGTGCGTCTTGTAAATAAATAATCCCAAAATGTGGAACATCAATAATAAATCAAAATTACGGTTGATTAATTGGAGCCATTCATTTGAGTGATTCCCTAAAATGAAAAGAAGAACATCACTCTAATGCTCCAGCAGAAAATCGCTCTTTTACCTCTCCGGCAGTTGCGCTGAATTATGATTCTGTCTCTTCTAGAGATGAGCGGGTTCGGTTCTCCAAGATCCGAACCCCCCCAAACTTCACCTATTTTACACGGTTCCGATGCAGCCTCGTATCTTCCCGCCTTGCTCGGTTAACCCGAACGCGCCCGAACGCCATCATCCCGCTGTCGGATTCTCGCGAGATTCGTATTCTATATAAAGAGCCGTGCGTCGCCGCCATTTTCACTCGTGCATTAGAGATTGAACGGAGAGGACGTGGCTGCGTTGTCTCCCTGAAAAGCTCCGTAATCTGTGCTCAGTGTGCTGCAAATATCTGTGCTCAGTGTGCTGAAAATATCTGTGCTCAGTGTGCTGAAAATATCTACGTTCTCTGCCTGAAAATGCTCCATATCTGTGCTCAGTGTGCTGCAAATATCTGTACTCAGTGTGCTTTATTGTGGGTACTGGGGACCACCAGTATAATAGTAGTACAGTACAGTACAGTAGGCCATTGCTGTATCTTGCAGCTCTGTGTCACTGCAAGTATCCATTCCATATCTGTGCTGCATTTTTGGGAGCAGTATATATAGTATTACAGTGCAGCATTTTGGTGACCAACAGTATATAGTTGTACAGTACAGTAGGCCATTGCTGTATCTTGCAGCTCTGTGTCACTGCAAGTATCCATTCCATATCTGTGCTGCATTTTTGTGAGCAGTATATATAGTATTACAGTGCAGCATTTTGGTGACCAACAGTATATAGTTGTACAGTAGGCCATTGCTGTATCTTGCAGCTCTGTGTCACTGCAAGTATCCATTCCATATCTGTGCTGCATTGTTGTGAGCAGTATATAGTAGTACAGTGCAGCATTGTGGTGACCAGTATACTACAGTACAATAGTCCAGTGCTGTTCTCGCTGTTTAGTGTCAGTTCTCCGTAGCATCATCAGTGCTCAGTAAAATCAGTGCTCAGTATAATCAGTGATTGATCAGTATAATCAGTTCTCAGTATAATTAGTGCGCTGTTAGACGTGCGCCCGTTTTCCGCCATTAGTGCATTGGGATTTAGACAATTGATGAAGTTATTGTGTCCCGGTACAAAATCCCATCTAGATTCCACTTCACTAAGCAGGCGATAGCGAGATTTTACCAATTAAAATCAGTGATTTATAATTAATTATTAATTACAGTGATCTTGCCAAATGATTCCAGTGATTTTGTAATTTTCTTCCAGTGATTTGGACCAATAATACCATTGATTAGAACGAATAATTCCTGTGATTTTGTCATTTTCTTCCAGTGATTTGGACCAATAATACCATTGATTAGAACAAATAATTCCTGTGATTTTGTCATTTTCTTCCAGTGATTTGGACCAATAATACCATTGATTAGAACTAATAATTCCTGTGATTTTGTAATTTTCTTCCAGTGATTTGGACTAATAATACCATTGATTAGAACAAATAATTCCTGTATTTTGTCATTTTCTTCCAGTGATTTGGACCAATAATACCACTGATTAGAACAAATAATTCCTGTGATTTTGTCATTTTCTTCCGGTGATTTGGACCAATAATACCATTGATTAGAACTAATAATTCCAGTGATATTGAGGTGTTTGTGTCGCTTAGCTTAGCCGTCCAGCGACCACAGTGCACCTCTTTTCTTTGCATCATGTGCTGTTTGGGCCAATTTTTTTAAATGCCATCCTGTCTGCCACTGCAGTGCCACTCCTAGATGGGCCAGGTGTTTGTGCCGCCCTCTTGGGTCGCTTAGCATAGTCATCCAGCGACCTCAGTGCAAATTTTAGGACTAAAAATAGTATTGTGAGGTGTGAGGTGTTCAGAATAGACTGGAAATGAGTGGAAATTATGGTTATTGAGGTTAATAATACTATAGGATCAAAATTGCCCCCAAATTCTATGATTTAAGCTGTTTTTGAGTGGTTTTTTTTTGGAAAAAAACACCCGAATCCGACAAAAAATTTTCAGGGAGGTTTTGCCAAAACGTGTCTGAATCCAAAACACGGACGCGGAACCGAATCCAAAACCAAAACACAAAACCCGAAACATTTCCGGTGCACATCTCTAGACTCTCTTCTGAGATTGACTGACTTTGGCCACAAATGTGGTCTCATTGGAAAACACTTTTACAACAAAATTGCAATTTCTATGTCCACCTTTGTGGCTATGTTTTCTCAAATCTGTTTGTGATGTTGAAGCTTGTTTCATATCTGCTCTAGGCTTTCATTTAAACCTAGGATCAAGTACAGCAGAAGCCCGGAATTATACGGCAGAACCCCTGGATTTATACAGCATAGGCATCACCCCTGGAGAATTACACAACACAGCAGACAGATAACAGCACCTCTGGACTTAAACGGCAGTGGGTCAGCACCCCTGGACTGATAGGGCAGAGGGGCAGCACCTCATATAGGGCAGCACCCCTGGAATGATGTGGCAAAGAAAAGACGTGCAAGGTGGAATTGTCATTGGGCCCTCCCACCCACCCATATGTTGTATAAACAGGACATAAACACTTTAACAAACCAATCATTTCAGTGACAGGGTCTGCAACACGACTGTTGCTGAAATGATTGGTTTGTTTGGGCCCCCACCAAAAAAGAAGCAATTAATCTCTCCTTGCACAAACTGGCTCTACAGTGGCAAGATATCGTCCTCATCCTCAGATCCTCCCCCCTTCAGTGTTTACATCCTCATCCTCACAGAGAAATAATATTCAAACAAACAAACCACATAATTTAGGCGTCAGTGGACTGCTTACGATATTACCCAAAGTTTCTGAACTTGACAATTACTTATGATGAATGCGCTGCAGGTGACGTATAAGGGAGGATCAGTGGTGCAAGTATGCGGGTACGGAGTACCCTTAAGAAATTGGCAATAGGTACGCAGCACTTTGCGCCCGTGACCTCCAATACCACAATTATAATGAGCCACAAAGCAACAAGACCATGGTGTTTGGCAGCATGATGGCGCCTCCAACTTAGGGTTACTGAGAGCGCAATGGTGACGTCATGACATCACATCATGATTCCTCCTCTGGCGGCTGTGACTGGTGTGAAGAGAGGAGCCTGGGTGTACTTTCCCGCAGCCTCCCTTGCTGAGAGCAGCAGTGCACTTTCCATTCACTCAGCTTGTGTGACGCATCTGCACTGAGTGACTTTTGGGCTACTGGGCATGTGTCTGGCGTCACTGTGTGGGGTCATTAATTTCTAATATAATGTGGACACTACTATAAATGTATATTATTATGAGGGCAATACTATATATTTCTATTATACCAGGGGGCACTACTACAGTATATATTCCTGTTGTAATGGAGGCATTACTATATATTGTTATTAACTTGGGGCATTACTATATATATCTATACTGGGGGCAGTACTATATATTTCTAGCCTTGCCTCTAGAGTGCAAAGATAAGGGGCTGTGTCGTGTGGCCACGCTGCTAGTGTCATGTAGCCACTCCCACTAGTGGCATGTGACCATGCCCCCTGACAACGCATGACCACGTCCATTTTTCTGCACTCAGTACCACTAAGAAAATATTTCTATTTGCACCACTGGGGAGGATGTTCCCAGGTGGTTAACATCCTTACCCCTATTTATTACGGATTGACAAAGGCAATACATGGCTTGACACCTGTTGTCCGAATTTGTGGAGAAATAATTCCACACCGAAGAGGTGGCTTTTTTGGTATTTTGCCCAGGCATGACAATGGGCTTTTTCATCCCATGGCCAACAACTGTCTCCACTGGTTCCTTATTCAAACAATCCACATCACCATCAGAATCCTCATCGTCAAATTCCTCCTCAGCGCCAGCTACACCAATATCCTCCTCATCCTGGTGTACTTCTACAGTGACATCCTCAATCTCAATATCAGCAAATGGACAAGGGGTGCTCCTCCCAGCACATGCAGCGGGCGTGCAAATGGTGGTAGGAGCCTTCTCTTCTCATACAGTGTTGTGAAGGTCAGGCCTAGACATCGCAACTGAAGACAGTGCCAGCACCCCTATATTTTCACAACACCCCTGTAATTTTACAGCATACAAGACAAGGCCAGTGTACGTTTATTTTCACAGAAGCACCCCAGAATTTTTACAGCATACAAGACAGGGCTAGTGTACATTTATTTTCACTGCACCCCAGAATTTTTACAGCATACGAGACAAGGCCAGTGCACATTTATTTTCACAGCAGCACCCCAGAATTTTTACAGCATACAAGACAGGGCCAGTGTAAATTTATTTTCACTGCACCCTAGAATTTTTACAGCTTACAAGACAGGGCCAGTGTACATTTATTTTCACAGCAGCACCCCTGTATTTTTACAGCATACAGGACCAGTGTACTTTTATTTTAACAGCAGCACCCCAGAATTTTTACAGCATACAGGACCAGTGTACATTTATTTTCACAGCAGCACCCCAGAATTTTTACAGCATACAAGACAAGGCCAGTGTACATTTATTTTCACTGCATCCCAGAATTTTTACAGCATAAAAGACAGGGCCAGTGAACATTTATTTACACTGCACCCCTGAATTTTTACAGCCAGCACCCCTGTATTTTCACAACATACCGGAGGACAGTGTCCCTGCCCCCTGTACAACACAGTGACAGCAAGGACAGCAACACCCATGTACAGCTGCAGCACCCCTAACAACACATGAAACACCAGTGACAGCCAGGGCAGCTCCCCTAACATCACAGGGACACCACAGGGACTGCAGCAGCACCCATAGAGAGCACACACTGACCCCTCCCGACGCCACCACCCAGAGAGAGACAGAGGTCTGTCTCCCTCACTCTCCAAGTCCAGAGTGAAAATGGCGGGGACGTGCGGCTGTTTATATGGAATAAAAAACCCGCGAGAATCTGACAGCAGGATGATGACGTTTTGCCTCGTCCTGGGATCCGATTCTGGTGGGAAGTCCCGAGCCGGACTCGGATTCAGGCTCAGAACGTGATGTTCGGGGGAGTTCGGTACTCTGAGAACTGAACCCGCTCATTTCTACCCCCAATATGATCTGACTATTGTAAGCAACTTGCTAAAATGTAAAAAAATATATATATCATTTATAGTTTATATACTGAATAGTACATGTTGAGTATCCCTTATCCAAAATGCTTGGGACCAGAGGTATTTTGGATATGGGATTTTTCCGTATTTTGGAATAATTGCATACCATAATGAGATATCATGGCGATGGGCCCCAAGTCTAAGCACAGAATGCATTTATGTTACATATACACCTTATACACACAGCCTGAAGGTCATTTTAGCCAATATTTTTAATAACTTTGTGCATTAAACAAAGTGTGTGTACATTGAGCCATCAGAAAACAAAGGTTTCACTATCTCACTATCACTCAAAAAATTCCGTATTTCGGAATATTTGGATATGGGATACTCAACCTGTAGTATAGAATAGAACATACATTTTCAGCTATTTTTTCAAAACTCGCACTGACAGAGCAAATGATGGACAGCTGACTGTTATGTCTGATGAGCTGGTGATATCCTGCATACATCGGCCGCGTGTGTGTACTCAGTAGTAGTATATGTTACATTACAGATCTGTCTGCACCATCTCACTGTCCCATAATATTCTGCTGACGTGACAGGTGACTGACAGGGATTCTTCTCCCTAATCAGATTCCGTTAGGGGGGCGGTGATCTACGGCCCTGTTCGGGGCACAATGCTTTCACCCAGCCCTATAAAGCTGTCCTCTCCTGTAGTCTTTCAGCTCTATGGCTGCCTGGTTACCCAGTGACGCAGTTATAGCCTCGTCCTGCAGAATCTATTATCTAATTGAATTGTAAATCGTGATGGTTTACAAGTGTGTAAATGTATCCGTTTCGGTCGATCGGCCTCCCATCCCCTGTTGGTAACAAAAGCGGCCACGAGCTGGACTGAGGTGCTGTTATTCCTCCCTAAATTAGGCCTTTTCATAACATTAACTCCAGCAAGTTATGAGGTTAATTAGCGTGTTCCAGCTGTGCTCCGGCTACTGCAGTTGGCCTAAGAGCTTTGATAACAGGTGACTACAGAAAGCGGCGCAGCGTGAGGCTGCTGTATGAATCACAGCTGTGACCTTCAGCACACACAGAGCCTTCCTGCAGACAGATCCTCTGCAGCGTTACCTCCGGCAGACGAGCCCTGGTGCCTGGGCATCTGCTCAGAGGTGTAAATCCCCATGACAATGGGGTAGGTGTCTGCAGAAGGTGTCAATGCCCCCCCCCCCCCCCAGGTGCTACAAATCATGCTCGCTCCATGCACCCTGTCCTGATCAAAATCATCAAGCCAAAGGGCTAGATGTACAAAGCAGTGGATTTGACATTTAAATCGGCAAGAATATTAAATGCAACACACGCCATGTTCTTGTAATAGAGTCTATCTATCTATCTATCTATCTATCTATCTATCTATCTATCTATCTATCTATCTATCTATCTATCTATATCTATGGCAATGTGTAAGATCACTGATTGTGGCACTGACTCTACAGAATAATCTACTCTCTGGCCCTCATTCCGAGTTGTTCGCTCGCAAGCTGCTTTTAGCAGCTTTGCACACGCTAAGCCGCCGCCTACTGGGAGTGAATCTTAGCTTATCAAAATTGCGAACGAAAGATTCGCAATATTGCGAAAAGACTTCTCTGTGCAGTTTCTGAGTAGCTCGAGACTTACTCTTCCAGTGCGATCAGTTCAGTGCTTGTCGTTCCTGGTTTGACGTCACAAACACACCCAGCGTTTGCCCAGACACTCCTCCGTTTCTCCAGCCACTCCCGCGTTTTTCCCAGAAACGGTAGCGTTTTTTCACACACTCCTATAAAACGGCCAGTTTCCGCCCAGAAACACCCACTTCCTGTCAATCACATTACGATCACCAGAACGAAGAAAAAACCTTGTAATGCCATGAGTAAAATACCAATCTTCATAGCAAATTTACTTGGCGCAGTCGCAGTGCGAACATTGCGCATGCGCAGTTAGCGGAAAATCGCTGCGATGCGAAGAAAATTACAGAGCGAACAACTCGGAATGACCACCTCTGGGCACATTTTTACTAAACAGAGGGGTGACAAAGGTGCTGACCGCTGAATTTAAAATAGCAGCACTAATAAATGTGCTGTACCTTTTTTTAGGGTGTGTACCTGCCAAAAAGGGCTTTATACCGATTTGTGACTTTACAAATTTCCATTGAAAGTAAAGGAAAGGGGTTGTGACCACGCCCCTTTATCCGTGGCCACGCCTCTTTCACAATTTGACCCGGTTTTTATGTGTAAAATGTTGGAGGGTATGTAAATGCTAAGTCAGACTTGTTTTGCATTTAATAACATTGCTGTTAGTGGTGAAAAGCCGCTGATAATGGGTTAGTCTACATAGCCGCTGTTTAGTAAATATGCTCCTGGGTCTCAATTACAATGTAAAATCTGAGCACATTGCAGTGTACTACCAGCCGTGTGATCCATCATTATTGCCTGCCAAGCATTGTGCCCCTGCTCACCGACTTACAGTACATGACAAGCTGTATTATCTGTGGGGAAATATCTAGAGCTGATTCTAGCGGGTAAGTGGTTAAATTGCAGAGAGAGGATGTGTTCTGCAAGTGAGCTGGATGGGGCATAGGGGGTCATTCCGACCCGATCGCAGGCTGCAGTTTTTTGCAGCCGTGCGATCGGGTAACAACAGCGCATGCATGCGGGCCGAAAAGAACGAAGAAAGCATTCGCAGCGGCGAACGCAAGAAGATTGACAGGAAGAGGCCGGCTGGGGGTGTCAACTCACCATACGAACGCAGGCATGCACAGCCGTTTCCAGGGATGGATTCTGATGTCACCTCCAGGCCGGATTGTCGCAGCGGGTGAGTCCTGAGCTGTGCAGAGACTGCACAAACTTTTGTTTGTGCAGCTCTCTGCACAAGCGATCGCTGCCCTGCACAGCGAATACACCCCCCCCCCAGGCAGCGATTACCTGGTCACAGCAGTGTTAAATCCGCCTGCGTGTTACCAGGTCAGAATGAGGGCCTTAGATAGGGGAATACTGGGAGGTAACTCTGGAAGCTTTGTAGAGTATTTGCAAGAGGTCCTGAATTTAGCCCGTCATATATAATTGGTTGTGAATGTGATATCCCACAGAGCTTCCAGTCCGAGGCCATTATTTTCTAATTCCAGGCACATAATGCAGGGAAAGTGGCGTTTATCTGCAGAGCAATCTGCGTCACTGAAAACAAAAAAATCAATAACAAATGTAAAACACTTTAAAACATTAGAATCTTGGAAGAAAGTTTGCTTCAAATTCCCCTTACTAGCACCAGTCATTTGATGCCTTAATGTGGATCATATGAGCAATCTTCTTGGAAAAATAATCTGCAGAAGTAGAAATGAATAAGGAGGGAAGTGTTCGCTCATCATGGTGCCAACGAGGAGCTGAAACCGGCTAATTTTTATGCTTTGTAAATGTCCCCCCAGCTCAGAGCAGCTAGATCAGAGACACAATGCTATTACCTGGTTGCTGGCCAGACACATTAGTACTCTATCCAGGGTGAGGGGGGATAGTTCATTGTTTTGGGGTGTTTACTGAGCTGAATAATTCACATTAATTGTTTTTCATACTGTACATCTCAATTGTCCCACCAGTCACAAATCGCTAACCACGAGAGGGGTAGTTCCTACCTAAAAAAGGGCGGAGTGTCATACCACGTTAGAGTTTTCGCAGCCAGATCTACGTTCATCTCCGCACATGCAGGGGACCGCCCAGCACAGGGAAAGGTCTCCCCGTATGTGTGAGTCCGTCCCCCCATGCGTCCGCACTTAGATTGTGGAGGCATCGGATCTAAGGTACTGTATAGTTGCCTACCCTCCTGCATTCTGTAGGAGACTTCCTGAAACAGTAGCCATCTCCCTGACTCCCTGAATAGACCATAAATCTCCCTGATTGGCCACATGCATTTGAAATAAGGTTTCTCATGGCCGTTTACAGTATATGGTAGCTTCTATAAAACACAATACACAAACAATTCCTGGAAAATATCAGTGTCTTTTCTTCAACAAGTAGATCTTACTAACTTTGGGTCTCATTCACAGATGGATGTAAGTCATTTTTATGACACATCTCTCAGATGTACAGTACACGTCCGCACTGATACTGTAGGTGTTACTGTCACCATCTCCCTGACAGGCTTTTCCAAAAGTAGGAGAGTATGATCTAAGGTTGACCCCTGGTAGCACAGCCTGGCTGTGCTGTCAGGCAGTCAGCGGCCATTTTCTTTTTCGGAGCGGATGCGTGTGATGTCACGCAGTTGCCCCCAAAACGGTGCCCGGCCCACCCCAGTTTTCTCAGAACCACCCACACAACGCCAGTACTCCGCCCCCCGCAACGCCTGCGTCTGTCAATCACACTTTAATCATCCTTCAGGGATGCGGCCGCAATGTGAAAGGACGTGCACAATGGCCGGTGCGTGTGCACAGACCACCTGGATGCTGCTGCTGCTTCAAGCGACCGTGCGGCTGCGTCCGGGTCTGAATCAGGCCCCTAATGCAGAAGCAGATGCAATTTTCTAGGCTGTGAAGCTGCTGTTAGCGAGTGAAGCTGCCGCCCAGAAATGATGAGACGCCCACCGGAGCTACCGCAAACTCATTCGCAGTTGCGCACACATTCACAGCCTATATGGAACAACGAGGATCATTGGGTCTAAGGGTTGACCCATGGCTACACAGAATGGACACAGTGGTAGTGATACAGGCACCATGTTTGTATACGTACGAGCGCGCAGCCAACAGCAGGTACTTGCCCTGAAAACGGCCCTGACACCCCTGTGTCTTTCCAACCTCTCCCCGTAAACACCTCCAAACTGTCACTTCCTGTCAATCGCTTCTCCATGAAATCCTAATTGCAAGCGAGATCGCAGCCGCACCTTGACGCACGCGCATTGCGATTGCAGCACATGCGCAGTTTGCCGGTAATCGCTCCGTTGCATGAATATCAGCCATTGCTTTGTTGTTTTGGTTTTGGATTAATTAAGCCCCTTGACAACCGATCGTGATGAGACTTACCCTAAAACCTACCTGGGAAAATGACCTACACACAATGGTGAAACCCGCATCGCAGTCAGCTCAGTGGTTTCAGAGTTTATTACAATCAGACAAACAATCAAACAGACGTTCTCATTTATAAGATGTGTCGATAGATAAACTATGCGATGTGTCCACAACCGGCAATAAGTAGACGACGTAAACAAGCTAAGAAGATATTATGGACTGTTGCTGAAGATATAATAGAGGTGACACAGTGTCACTGGCTTACTTGTAATGGGTGCAATGGGTGGGTCCAGGAGGGCCCACACACCGTGCACCCATTTAATCATAATGGTTTTGGCCATCGATGGTCACCCTTACTTTGATATTGAGGAAGTCACGGGCCAATCAGGGCCTGGGGGCGTGGCTTCATGGGTGTCAGGGGCGGAGCTATGCTCTGGGTCCCTGACACCCTGAGAAAAAAAATATATATATTTGGTAGCTCTTTATCATCGATAGCGGGAAACCATCAGGTTCTCCCACATCGATAGTAAAAGTAGTTACCATCGGTCATAGACCATCAATGATTTTGAATCATCGATGGTCGATGGCTATCCCTATCTTCAGCAGTATTGCTTCATGTAAAAGCAACTGGCATTTGCCCCACTTGCACTGCCACATGGTTTGTCCAGGGAAGTTATTCCTGTGTTACTTTGCTCCTGGCTCAGTATCAGATCCTACTGTATACATGGTATTGATATGAATTAGTGATACTTCCATTTTAAAGCCACAAAACAATGTAACAGTTGCATAATATAACCTGGGGGGTAATTCCAAGTTGATCGCAGCAGGAAACTTTTTAGCAGTTGGGCAAAACCATGTGCACTGCAGGAGGGGGGGGGGGGGGGTGCAGATATAACGTGCACTACAGGGGGGGCAGATATAACATTTGCAGAGAGAGTTACATTTGGGTGGGTTATTTTGTTTCTGTGCAGGGTAAATACTGGCTGCTTTATTTTTACACTGCAATTAGATTGCAGATTGAACTCACCACACCCAAATCTAACTCTCTCTGCACATGTTATATCTGCCCCCCCTGCAGTGCACATGGTTTTGCCCAGTTGCTAACTAAATTCCTGCTGCGATCAACTTGGAATTACCCCCCCAGTGTGATAAGAAGCAGCAGTAAAGTTCCTCAGCCAGACAGGGTATAATAACAGACAGATAGGTCCTACTCCCCACATCAAGCTCTGCAGCAGTGCATTGCTCTGTACCAGGATGTGTATGGAGCGCGGCAATCTGCAGCGCGCTGCGTTTAGGGCACAAATTGGAGCCTGGGGAGTTTGCAGAGTGTGACTGAGACGCCACCAGATCTGCAGAGAATTACAGGGATAATAATTAGCTGTCTGGCCTCCGAGCGCTGCAGTCTGGCAAAGTGAGAAAGACAGGGGCTTGTTACTGCTGAGCCTTGATAGGGAGACGTGCAGAGACCCCGACATGGACAGTGACTGAGGGGATACACAACAACACTTTCATTGCTATTATATAATATCAGTCCAGCTGGAAGCAGCTCCTGCGTCTGGAAGATGCTGTGCTGCCTCGGGGAGAGATAAAGTAGAGAGAGATAAAATACCAACCAATCAGCTCCTAACGGTAGTTTTAGGGGCTGTGCTTCTCCACGCCTGCACATGCACAGTGTTAGGAGCTGGTTGGTTTGGGAAACTTCTCCACTTTATCTCTCTCCAAGATTTGATAACTCTCCCCTATCTCTCTCCAAGATTTGATGAATCCCCCCCCCCCCCCCCCCCCCCCCAAGTATTCTAACAATTTGTAATGTCACCTGCCGGCGTATTTGCACTAAAGTAAATGCTTTTTGACTCCACATACGGAGGAGCCCTCATCAGTGGGGGCACCAGAGTTGGTGACACCTGCTACGGCCAATAGTAGCCCCTGCCTGAAAAAAGGGGTGTGGCCTCAGGTAAAGTGTGTGGCCTCACGGGAGTACCCTGCTGCTGCCACGGAGGAGGGCGTGGTCTAGCGGGAAGACCACCGGAAACATCACTCCGAGCACCGGGCACCTGTGACTGCAGAGGAGCCAGCATTTTGGTGTCAATCCTTCCTTGTGATGCATGTGGCCCTCATACAGCTTTCCTTCGGGCCGTATATAACTTAGACCTGTGTGCTTACACCACATGGACTGTGCAGACTTTGGGGGTCATTCAGACCCGATCGCACGCTGCATTTTTTTGCACCCGTGTGATCGGGTAACTGCACAAACTTTTAATTGTGCAGCTCACTGCACAGCCGATCGTACCCCTGCAAAGCGCTTCCGCCCTCCCCTGTAGGCGGCCGATTACCTGGTCGCAGCAGTGCAAAAAATAGCCTGCGTGTGACCTGGCCCTTTCTGTGCTTGTTGTGCATCTTGCATTCAGGAAAACCAGTGGAAATGAGAAATGTAGAAATGAGCTGAGTGATGGAATTGCACTGTATGGAATTGTATGGAATTGTATGGAATTGCACTCATACGCCAAACAACAGACAGGGCATGCTGACCTGCCTACACTGATCCAAACAACACTCAGCCAATCACAGTCTGTAAAGTCCTATATTGCCCAAGGATCAGTATGCAGACTGTAGCAGCCCAGAAGACATCCCCTTGTTAGACTTTTCCCAAAAGTCCTCTCTGTTGGTGTGAAGAAAGAAAGCGCACAATAGTGAAGTACGTCTTTACAAGCACAAACGTGTATAATGGTAAAATAAAAACCGTAAAATACACTCACTTAGGCTGTTGTGATATAAAGATATATCACAGACAATGCTCAGTCATAAATACTGGTGTCCTTCTGCACTGTAAGTCTCAGTTCTGGACCTGTGATGTCATCAGTGTCTCAGCCAGCCCCGCCCAAATGTGTTTCGTCCGCTGGACTTCATCTTCAGTTGTGTCCATGATGACATAAAAATGTTATATGGTTATTGTGTGTTATGCACACCAGTGCCTGCAGGAATGTACTGGTGTCAGAACTGTTATGCACTCCAGTGCCTGCAGGAATGTACTGGTGTTTGAACTGTTATGCACACCAGTGCCTGCAGGAATGTACTGGTGTCTGAACGGATAGGTATGCAAAGCAAATGAACTCACAGACAGACACAGAAGGTGATAGGGCTGGGATGTGTAGTTTCACTACATCTGGAGAGCCACAGGTTGGCCAGGCCTGTGATAGGGTAACAAAATACACACAAAGTGAACAGAGAAGCCCAGAGGCTAAGGAACTGGGTGTCTCCCTAGTATTAGTAATGCTCAGATGGGAAAAGCAAGATGTTGTGTTTTAATACGTAGAGAACCCGAAATGCTGTTGCTAAGGGCAACAGCAAAACCCTAAAGGGTTACCAACGGGTGTGGCAGTAAACTCCTTGGTCAGAGATGGAATGATAGACACAAGGAGAGTCTCCACAATCCTAATTCTCACTTGCAGTGCACAGGTTCAGCTTACTGCCACTAAACTGACACCTGACACCTTGCACAGTGAGACAGGATTTAGGCAGGCAAGTCTTAGAATACAGCCGCAAACTTGCTAAGTTCACAGAGTAGTAAAAGAACCCCAGCAAGCTAAACGACTGACTCCAGTCTTACTGCTAGGTCTGGATTGGCAGAGTGTAGTACCAAATCCCCAGGCCTATTTGCAGTAAGCAACAACAAATACAAAGCTACACAGTACTGGCTAACTTTCAGGAACTGACTAACCAACAAAGATTCAGCAGCATCTGCTTAACCTGAGAAGAGGCCTTATAAAGCAGGTGCTGTCCACGCCCCACTCAGACCTCACAGACCGTGGGCACAAAAACCAGCACCGGATCCCCTGCCGTGCACAGAGCCTGTAACCACTGCACAGCAAAAGACCCGAACCGGAGTATCAGCTGCACTCAGGTTACTCCGCTAGCACTTGTCTCCCGGTTGCCATGACGACGTGGCAGCACAGGGCAGGAGACCCTAACATTGTGATGTTAGTGTATTAGAATGCTTAATATTTGTAGACACTCCCTTACAAATATGTGTAAGCCTGAATCTTCAGTGATGGTCCCTAGGACCAGGGGGATGCTGGGAAGTGGGTGGTCCAGTGTGCAGTGTGCCTGGAGTTGGGGATGGAATAAACAGCACAGCAGTGAACTCACATGTCTCTGTGTCCGGATGACTGGATTTACAAACATATGAACAAAACATGGTGTCAGAAGAAGTATAACTTGGACTGCTAGTGCTCTCAGAGTGTGAAAGAATCTTGCAGAAGTCTGTAAGGCTGTGATACTCAGTGTCTGCAAAGCCTGCCATGTGCTCCTCTCTTCAAACAGTGAGTAACCATGGATAAACTAGCTCCTCCAACTGGCATGCTGATGTCTGGTAACTTGTCTGAAAACTGGAAAAGATTTAAGCAAAGGTTTAATATATATCTTGATGCATGTGGAGATGATTCAGAGGCTGAAAAAACGAAGGCATCCATTTTCCTCCATGTGATAGGAGTGGATGCGCTGGACATTTATAATAGTTTTCAGTTTGCTGAGGGGCAGAATATGGTGCTATCTTCTATAATGCAAAAGTTTGAAGATTACTTTGTGCCAAGGAAAAATGTGACATATGAAAGATATAAGTTTTTCACATGTGATCAGAAGTCTGTAGATGGATTTGATCAGTATGTTACAGAGCTGCAATCACTCAGTAAAACCTGTGAGTTTGGTGATTTAAAGGATTCACTGACTAGAGAACGTATTGTCTGTGGAATACCTGATAATGGACTCAGAGAGAGACTGCTAAGAGAGCAAGACCTAACACTAGACAAGGCAGTGACTATGTGCAGATCTGCAGAAATAACTAGATTTCAAGCCAAAAAGTTACACAAGGATGCTGATGCTGCTGTATATGTAGTGCAGAAAACAGAGTAAAGCAATCCTCCATTCTCAAGAATGAAGCAGTCTAAGCCACAGTCTAATAAGGAAATGTGTAGTAGATGTGGAAATGCTCACAATCCTAAAATGTGCCCTGCTTATGGTAAAACCTGCGTGAAATGTGGTAGACTTAATCACTTTGCCAAATGCTGTAAAATGAAAAGTAAAACAACCAAAGTGCATGCTGTTAAACAAACAGGTGAATTCTTTGTGGATTGCATTGAACTTTGCAGTGCAGATAAGAAAGAATGGATTGTCCCTTTAACTGTTAATAAGATTGTCATTCCCTTTAAGCTTGATACTGGCACGCAGGTGAATTTAATATCATTTCAAGACTATAAGACTTTAGAGTAAAACCTAAAATTCATCCAGCCAAAGTGAAAGTTACAGGGTACACTGGGGAGGAAATTCCTGTGAAAGGTACATGCTTCGTGACACTGAAATATAAGGGACAACAGTTTAAAACATCTCTACTGATTGTGGATAAAAATGTGCAACCGATTCTAGGATTAAGTTCCTGTGAGAAACTAAGCTTGCTAAAGAAAGTTTTTATGGTGACATCACAAGTAGAAGATGACTGCAAATCGATGTTTACAGAATACAGAGACTTGTTTGAAGGTCTAGGTTGTTTGCCTGGAGAGCATAAAATAAATATAGACACGCAAGTTTCTTCAGTGATACACCCCTGTAGAAAAGTGCCGTTTGCGCTGAGAGAAAAACTGAAACAAGAGTTAAAATCGCATGGAAGCCTTGGGTGTGATACAGAAAGTTGATGAGCCTACTGAATGGGTAAGCTCCTTAGTAATTTTTGAAAAGAATAATGGACAACTCAGAATATGTCTAGACCCCAGAGTTTTAAACAAAGCTATTAAACGAGAACATTTCAAACTACCAACCAGAGATTAAATCATGTCGCAATTTGTGGGAGCAAAATGGTTCAGTAAATTGGACGCATCTTCAGGATTCTGGCAAATGAAGCTAGATGAGGCCAGCTCAAAGCTGTGTACATTTAATGCACCAGAAGGTAGATACAGATTTCTTCGACTACCATATGGAATATTGTCTGCTCCAGAAGTATATCACAAAAAGATACACATGATTTTTGAACATATTCCAGGTGTTGAAACAATGATGGATGACATTATTGTCTGGGGATCTACAAAGTAAGAACATGATTCTAGATTGAGACAAGTAATGTAACTTGTCAAGAATGTGAATCTAAAGCTAAACAAGGACAAATGTGAATTTGGCGTGAATACACTTACCTTTATGGGCGACGTGGTCTCGGATCAAGGTGTAAAACCAGACCCAAGGAAAATATCAGCCATAGTGAACATGGAACGTCCTAACAACAAAGACGACGTCAGAAGATTCCTAGGGATGATTACTTACTTAGAAAAGTTTATTTCTCAACTCTTTGAATGAACAGCCTCTCTTAGATGGTTGTTGGACAAAGATAACGAGTGGATGTGGTCACATGAACAAGAAGAAAGTTGGCAAAACTTGAAACAGATCATTACAGAGCAACCAGTGCTAAAATTCTTTGATCCTGCAAAAAGAATAAGAATTTCAGCAGATGCTTTGCAATTTGGCCTAGGCTCAGTGCTCTTACAAGAACATGAGGATACATGGCAACCAGTAATCTATGCATCAAGAGCACTGACAAGTGCTGAAACAAGGTATGCTCAGATAGAAAAAGAACTTCTAGCGATCACATATGCATGTGAGCGATTTCATCAGTTTGTGTATGGTCAAACATTTACAGTGGAAACTGACCACAAGCCATTGGTAGCTATCATGACTAAATCATTACATGACTGTCCCATGAGAATTCAACAAATGCTTATCAGACTACAGAAATATGATGTACACTTGCTGTACTGTCCTGGCAAATACATATACATTGCTGATACACTTTCTCGTGCTGTGGACAAAAGTGAAGGTTCCAAAAGTCTGATGGATGAAGAGATAGGAGCCTATGTTAATTTGATCGTAGCTTCTCTACCAGTGTCTCTTGCAAGACAAGAACAGATTAGGAAAGAAACTGAGACAGATGACACAATGAAAGAGTTGAAAGATATTCTGAAAGGTTGGCCAGCAGAAAAACATGCATGCCCGCTGTCTATCCATGATTATTGGATGTACCGCAGTGACCTTACAGTTGTCGATGGTATTATTTACAAAGGCAATAGGTTTGTCATACCTGCACAACTAAGAAAAACTATGCTGTGCAAGATTCATGAAGGCCACTTAGGAGAAGAAAAATGTAAGCGCAGAGCGCGTGAAGTTATGTATTGGCCAAGAATGAACCAAGACATAGCACAGACTACAGCTACATGTGAATTGTGTCTTACGTATAGATCGAAACAACAAGTCGAGCCACTGAGTCCTCACACAGTGCCAGAGAGACTGTACCAGAAAGTTGGCGCAGATTTGTTTGATTGTAATGGGAAAACGTACATTGTCGTGACTGATTATTACTCTAACTACCCTGAGGTGAAGACACTACATACAACTACTAGTAAAGCCGTAATCAATTGCATGAAGTCAATCTTTGCAATGCATGGTGTTCCTATGGAAGTGTTCACTGACAATGGTCCTCAGTTTTCCAGTGCTGAATTTAGACAATTTGCTGATCAGTCGGAATTTGTCCATACTACGTCAAGTCCCCACTATCCACGCTCAAATGAGTTGGTGGAAAGTTCAGTAAAAACTGTAGAGTCTCATGAAAAAAGCTCAAGAAGGTAAAGAAGATTTCTACAAAAGTCTTTTAATCTACCGCAGTACACCTTTACAGAATGGACTTTCTCCTGCACAAATGCTGATGGGAAGGAGGATTAGAGCAAATCTCCTGATACATGATGAACTGCTTAATACACATAACTCAGCGTTGGTCAGACTGAGTAAGGAACGTCAACAGGCGAAACAGAAACTGTTCCATGACAGGCGAGCAAAAAGCTTATCTGATCTAAAATCGGGTGACCAAGTCCGTCTCAGAGATCATGAGAAAGGTATTTGGGTGCAGAAAGGTATTGTGCAAGAACAAGTAGCACCAAGATCTTATACTATACGTACAGAGCGTGGAACAGAAGTAAGAAAAAATCGGGTGGATTTAAGATCTCAACCTAACCATAATGAAGACAACATGACTTAAGGATACCCTTCATCTGACATGTATGATGATCCTGATAATGGTGAACAAACCACGATTCTAGAAAGGTCCAACATGGTCGATGAAACACAGACAGTGTATGAAAGACCCAAAAGGGAAATACGCAGACCTGAGAGACTCATTGAAACGTGTTAGATGATGTTCTTAATATGACATTGTTAATTGTTGCATTGAAGCGTACAGGGCTTATCTTTAAAGAAAAGAGGATGTGATGTTAGTGTATTAGAATGCTTAATTTGCAATGTACGTTTTCCCATTACAATCAAACAAATCTGCGCCAACTTTCTGGTACAGTCTCTCTGGCACTGCGTGAGGACTCAGTGGCTCGACTTGTTGTTTCGATCTATACGTAAGACATAATTCACATGTAGCTGTAGTCTGTGCTATGTAGACACTCCCTTACAAATATGTGTAAGCCTGAATCTTCAGTGATGGTCCCTAGGACCAGGGGGATGCTGGGAAGTGGGTGGTCCAGTGTGCAGTGTGCCTGGAGTTGGGGATGGAATAAACAGCACAGCAGTGAACTCACATGTCTCTGTGTCCGGATGACTGGATTTACAAACATATGAACAAAACAGTTTTCTTTTGCTGGTGTTCGTCTTTTGTCAGATTTTAGAGTGGATTTTTAGTGGGTCGGGTATGCAGCTAGGGAGTAATGATGGGTGGAAAGGATTTCAGTGGAGAGGTATAATTTCAGAAGGTGGTAATGTGTGAAGGCAATTTCAGTGGGTGAGGGATTGGATCTCTGTATAGTAGTGGATCCGATAAGAGGTACTGTATTACATACTGCACTAATAGATGTGAGAGGTATTTGAGTGTATTAGTGATGTATTTGGTGATGGGGTAAGTGTGGTGGGGGGATATAGTATATGGGGGTGCTGTTGTGTGAAGACTATTTTAGTGGGTGAGGGATTGGATCTCTGTATAGTAGTAGATAAGAGGTATTACATATTGCACTAATAGATGTGAGAGGTATTTCAGTGGGTTAGTGATGTATTTGGTGATGGGGCAAGTGGGGTGGGGATATATAGTATATGGTGGTGCTGTTGTGTGATTACTATTTCAGTGGGTGAGGGATTGGATCTCTGTGTAGTAGTGGATAAGATGTATTACACACTGCACTATTAGATGTTAGAGGTATTTGAGTGGATTTGTGATGTATTTGGTGATGGGGTAAGTATGGTGGGGAGATATAGTATATGGGGGTGCTGTTGTGTGATGATTATTTCAGTGGGTGATGGATGGTGTCTCTGTATAGTAGATAAGATGTATTACATACTGCACTAATAGATGTTAGAGGTATTTGAGAGGATTAATGATGTATTTGGTGATGTAGTTAGTGGGTGGGGATATATAGTATATGGGGGGGGGTTGTTGTGTGAAGGCTATTTCAGTGGGTGAAGGATGGTGTCCCTGTATAGTGGTGGATAAGAGGTATTACATACTGCACTAATAGATGTGAGAGGTATTTGAGTGGGTTACTGATGTATTTGGTGATGGGGTAAGTGTGGTGGAGAGATATAGTATCATCATCGTCCCATGGTAGATCATCCACGGTCGTCAGCTGCACATGAGCATTGGCTGCCGAGGACCCAAATGCGGAAGAAGTGTGATAGGGTTACACTATCACACTGCTTCCAGCTCTTTGCCAGGATGGACTCTTATCAGATGCCACCTCCTGGCAAGAGTAAGGTAATACATTATTGAAAAAATAATAGTGCCCATTTCCGAGTAGCGGGTGCGATAATAAGCAAATTTTAATAATCGCTCAACTGTGTGAACACCGGCATTGCATGATGTCTGGGTGCACCTCTGTATTATGCCCTAAATGTTGAAGTACTTGTGTATTGTAGCTGCTAATACTACGCTACAAATCTGAGCCGCCGTTAGCAGGATGCAGCTCTGTCGGTCCCTGCCTCACACCCCCATGTCTTAAAGTTTCACGCCGGTCCCTGCCTCACTCCCCCACGTCTTGTAGTTACACGCCTGTCCCTGCCTCACACTAGAGATGAGCGGGTTCGGTTCCTCGGAATCCGAACCCGCCCGAACTTCAGGTTTTTTTACACGGGGCCGAGCGACTCGGATCTTCCCGCCTTGCTCGGTTAACCCGAGCGCGCCCGAACGTCGTCATCCCGCTGTCGGATTCTCGCGAGGCTCGGATTCTATCGCGAGACTCGGATTCTATATAAGGAGCCGCGCGTCGCCGCCATTTTCACACGTGCATTGAGATTGATACTCTCCGTTTAGAGTGACTAGAGTACTAGAGAGAGACACAAATTTTGGGGAGCATATAGGAGGAGTACTACTTGCTGCTGATAGTGTGACCAGTGACCAGTGCCACCAGTTTAATAAATCCGTTCTCTGCCTGAAAAAAAACGATACACACTGCACAGTGTGACACAGTCACACATAACCATATCTGTGCTCAGCCCAGTGTGCTGCATCATATACTGTATATCATTATCTGACTGCTGAGTGCTCACTGCTCACACAGCTTAATTGTGGGGGAGACTGGGGAGCAGTTATAGCAGGAGTACATTTAAGTACAGTGCACACTTTTGCTGCCAGAGTGCCACTGCCAGTGTGACTGACCAGTGACCACTGACCACCAGTATTGTGATTGTCTGCTGACCACCAGTATATTGTGATTGTCTGCCTGAAAAAGTTAAACACTCGTCGTGTGGTGTTTTTATAAACGCATTCTGCAGACAGTGTCCAGCAGGTCCGTCATTACATAATATATACCTGTCCGGCTGCAGTACTAGTGAGATATATATATATATTTTAATTTTATCTCATTATCATCCAGTCTATATTAGCAGCAGACACAGTACGGTAGTCCACGGCTGTAGCTACCTCTGTGTCGGCAGTCGCTCGTCCATCCATAATTGTATACCACCTACCCGTGTTTTTTTTTTTTTCTATCTTCTTGATACTAGTGGCTTACTTTAGGAGTCTGCAGTGCTGACAGACAGTGTCCAGCAGGTCCGTCATTGCATAATATATACCTGTCCGGCTGCAGTACTAGTGTGATATATATATATATTTTAATTTTATCTCATTATCATCCAGTCTATATTAGCAGCAGACACAGTACGGTAGTCCACGGCTGTAGCTACCTCTGTGTCGGCAGTCGCTCGTCCATCCATAATTGTATACCACCTACCCGTGTTTTTTTTTCTTTTCTATCTTCTTGATACTAGTAGCTTACTTTAGGAGTCTGCAGTGCTGAGTCTGACAGACAGTGTCCAGCAGGTCCGTCATTACATAATATATACCTGTCCGGCTGCAGTACTAGTGTGATATATATATATATTTTAATTTTATCTCATTATCATCCAGTCTATATTAGCAGCAGACATTTTAGCATCATATTTTATCATTTTAGCATTATATTAGCAGCAGACATTCATTTTTCTTTGCGTCATGTGCTGTTTGGGGAGTATTTTTTTGAAGGGCCATCCTGCGTGACACTGCAGTGCCACTCCTAGATGGGCCAGGTGTTTGTGTCGGCCACTAGGGTCGCTTATCTTACTCACACAGCTACCTCATTGCGCCTCTTTTTTTCTTTGCGTCATGTGCTGTTTGGGGAGTGTTTTTTGGAAGGGCCATCCTGCGTGACACTGCAGTGCCACTCCTAGATGGGCCAGGTGTTTGTGTCGGCCACTAGGGTCGCTTAGCTTAGTCATCCAGCGACCTCGGTGCAAATTTTAGGACTAAAAATAATATTGTGAGGTGTGAGGTGTTCAGAATAGACTGAAAATGAGTGGAAATTATGGTTTTTGAGGTTAATAATACTTTGGGATCAAAATGACCCCCAAATTCTATGATTTAAGCTGTTTTTTAGTGTTTTTTTAAAAAAACACCCGAATCCAAAACACACCCGAATCCGACAAAAAAAATTCGGTGAGGTTTTGCCAAAACGCGTTCGAACCCAAAACACGGCCGCGGAACCGAACCCAAAACCAAAACACAAAACCCGAAAAATTTCAAGTGCACATCTCTACCTCACACCCCCACGTCTTATAGTCACACGCCGGTCCCTGCATAACACCCTCACTTCTTATAGTCACACACCGGTCCCTGCCTCACACCCCCACGTCTTATAGTCACACGCCGGTCCCTGCCTCACATTTTATAGTCACACGCCAGTCCCTGCCTCACACCCTCACGTCTTATAGTCACACGCCTGTCCCTGCCTCACACCCCCACGTCTTATGCCCACACGCCGGTCCTGCCTCGCAGCCCCACGTCTTATAGTCACACGCCGGTCCCTGCCTCACATCCCCACGTCTTATAGTCACACGCCTGTCCCTGCCTCACACCCCCACGTCTTATAGTCACACGCCTGTCCCTGCCTCACACCCCCACGTCTTATAGTCACACGCCGGTCCCTGCCTCACACCCTCACGTCTTATAGTCACACGCCTGTCCCTGCCTCACACCCCCACGTCTTATAGTCACACGCCGGACCCTGCCTCACACCCCCACGTCTTATAGTCACACGCCGGTCCCTGCCTCACACCTAACGTCTTATAGTCACACGCCGGTCCCTGCCTCACTTCCCCACGTCTTATAGTCACACGCCGGTCCCTGCCTCACTCCCCCACGTCTTGTAGTCACACGACGGTTGCTGCCTCACACCCCTATGTCTTATAGTCACACGCCAGTCCCTGCCTCACACCCCCACATCTTATAGTCACACGCCGGTCCCTGCCTCACACCTAATGTCTTCTAGTCACACGCCGGTCCCTGCCTCACACCCCCACATCTTATAGTCACACGCCGGTTCCTGCCTCACACTCCCACGTCTTATAGTCACACGCCAGTCCCTGCCTCAACCCCACCCACGTCTTATAGTCACACGCCGGTCCCTGCCTCACACCCCCACGTCTTATAGTCACACGCCGGTTCCTGCCTCACACCCCCACGTCTTATAGTCACACGCCGGTCCCTGCCTCACCCCCACCCACGTCTTATAGTCACACGCCGGTCCCTGCCTCACACCCCCACGTCTTATAGTCACACGCCGGTCCATGCTTCACACTCACGCGCGTAGAGATGAGCAAAAGTGCTAAAATGGAGATCAGTCTGAAAGAATTTCACTGATTGGCTGCTGGGAAATAACATGTATCACTCCAGCTCAGCTAAAACTACAACTAATAAACACCCTCGCCAGAGACCTACCACCACGTTCCGCTGTCCAGAGCAGCATCGCTATAGACCTACCACCATGTTCCGCTGTACAGAGCAGCATCGCTAGAGACCTACCACCACGTTCCGCTGTCCAGAGCATCATCGCTAGAGAACTACCACCACGTTCCACTGTCCAGAGCAGCATCGCTAGAGACCTACCACCATGTTCCGCTGTATAGAGCAGCATCGCTAGAGACCTACCACCATGTTCCGCTGTACAGAGCAGCATCGCTAGAGACCTACCACCACGTTCCGCTGTACAGAGCAGCATCGCTAGAGACCTACCACCACGTTCCGCTGTCCAGAGCAGCATCGCTAGAGACCTACCACCATGTTCCGCTGTACAGAGCAGCATCGCTACAGACCTACCACCATGTTCCGCTGTACAGAGCAGCATCGCTAGAGACCTACCACCACGTTCCGCTGTACAGAGCAGCATCGCTAGAGACCTACCACCATGTTCCGCTGTACAAAGCAGCATCGCTAGAGACCTACCACCATGTTCCGCTGTACAGAGCAGCATCGCTACAGACCTACCACCATGTTCCGCTGTACAGAGCAGCATCGCTAGAGACCTACCACCACGTTCCGCTGTACAGAGCAGCATCGCTAGAGACCTACCACCATGATCCGCTGTACAGAGCAGCAGTGACCAACGACGGTGTGATACATTAAGTCCTCTGCCCAGTCAGTACTTCTCATGGGGTCCCTGGATTGGCTCATCGGGGTGTTGGTGGGATACACTATTTAATGATTTTAATCTTACTTTTACTATGAATGATTTGGTGCAGTTTGTGGCCGGTCCTCACAGGACTCTGAGATGTCTTTACTCGCTGGCAGTAAGCTAGGAGGTCCCCTGTGCTGGTCTCCAAGTGCCACCTTTATGTTTCCTTTCCAAATGGGGCTCTTACTGTATGTGCCTCATGTGCCTAGTGGGAAATCCACCATTGCCGTCATACACAGACTACTGTAGCACTGGATCCGGTAATACCCGGATGAGCCAGTGACTGTCCTGATTCTGGGGGGCTTAGCTTGATCTGAAGGCCTGATTCAGGGCTGTATGGAAACCTGATGCCTTCCGTACATCTCCGACATTTGTGGGACAGCTGTGCAAAGGAAAGTATACAGCGCTATAAACTGGATATAGAGATTTCACACTTTAATAAAAGAAAAATTGTTGCAACAAATAAACCATAAATACTTATGTAATAATAAGATAATTGGTTTAAAATATAAGTTTAAAACAAATAGGGCAAACACAACACAGCGATTTGTTTGGTATATTACCATGTATAGAAGCCGAACATAATCTCCTATTTAGAATCCATGGAAGAAATGCCACAGTCCAGGGGATATAATTGACACTTGTCAGATGTTTTTAGTCCATATAGAGTAAGATGAACGGACCTTTTAAAAGCTTGTTTCCGGACAGGTGTAGTCCTATTGAAAGCTTGGTCCTATAATCCTTTGTCGGACAACAGCAGGTTCCCCGTTTGAGATCGTTGGTGGATTTCTAGGCGTATTCCAGAATAGATGTGAGATCTGTAGTGTAGGGCTTCTTAAAACCAACGCGTTTCGCTGTGTCAACAGCGCATACTAATAAAATGAAACTTTTTAGAGATACTGTAATAGCTTCAGCAATCATATTTTTCCGGATGAGCATCAGCAGAATGTGTAATTATTCAGTCAGACATGGTCATTTGGAAGCCATGTTGTAACAGATAAAGGAGATCTGTAATATATAGGTCTTAGTGCTTTTCTCACCGCTGCGTTTAACGATTGCAACTACAAGACTTTCTTATTTAAAGAAATTTGGTGTACTGTATCTTGTTTTATTACGGGTAAAGAAGTAACCTGGAACCCTATGCCCTTATTTTCTGAAACGCGCTGAGGCTCTGGAGTACGATTTGTACTTATAAAGAGGTCCCAGAATAATGATAATGTACATGGACCCTCAATTTCACTGCCCTTTATATCGAAAGAGAGAAACAAAAGTATGATATAATATAAATACATGACTCCATACAACCCTCATTCACCACTTTTTAGCACCACTCAGTGATAATAGCCTGGCATTCCACGTACCTTTACCACTGCCAATAACACGTATTCTCCCACAGTAACTGCTGAACGGTGGAAAAGGAATTTGGACAGTCTTTTGTGCAATAAAAGTTTTTTTTTTTTTTTAAATGACCGTATGGTGTCTGTGAGTTTCCTTTTCTGTTCTTGGTATAATGAATTGAGATGAGCGGGTTCGGTTCCTTGAGAACCGAACCCTACCGGACTTCACTACCCGAGCCCGGAACCGAGTCAGGCTCGGGTTTTCCCGCCTGACTCGGAAACCAGAACGAGGCAAAATGTCATCATCCCGGTGTCGGATTCTCGCGGGGTTTGGATTCCATATAAGGAGCTGCGCGTCGCCGCCATTTTCACTCCGGCATTGGAGAATGTAGCAAGAAGACGTGTCTCTGTCCTCAGTGTCTGTGCGGGAGGGAAAGTGGGGTGGCGATTCCAGCGCTGTCTTGTGCTGCTCAGTCCAGTCCAGTGGTGCTGTGTTGTGCTGCATCAGTCCAGTGGTGGTGTCCCTGTGCTGCTGTATAAATCCAGTGATACTGCCGTATATGTCCAGTGGTACTGGCGTATAAATCCAGTCCAGTGATACTGCCGTATATGTCCAGCGGGGAAGTCGGAAGACCACTTGTACTACTTCAACTAAGCAATTGACTGTCCAGCAGTCCTTTGCGAGGGAGATTAAATATGACAGCAGTCATCCTGTAGCAAAGACATTACTGAGACCAGAACAACTATGCTGGTGTTAGACGTGCGTCCGGTATCTGCCATTAGTGCAGTGGGACTGCAGTGCCACTACTAGATGGGCCAGGTGTTTGTACCGCACACTTGCGTCGCTTAGCTTAGTCATACAGCTACCTCATTGCACCTCTTTTACTTCTTTGCATGATGTGCTGTTTGGGGCCTATTTTTTTAATCTGCCATCCTGTCTGCAACTGCAGTGCCACTCCTAGATGGGCCAGGTGTTTGTGCCGCACACTTGTGTCGCTTAGCTTAGTCTGCCATCTCGGTGCAACCTTTTGGCCTAAAAACAATATTGTGAGGTGTGAGGTGTTCAGAATAGACTGGAAATGAGTGGAAATTAATGTTATTGAGTTTAATAATACTGTAGGATCAAAATTACCCCCAAATTCTGTGATTTTAGCTGTTTTTATGTTTTTTTCAAAAATCAGACAAACAATTTGGAAGCTGCTAAATCATACATGGAGGTAATTATATATCAGGTGCTGGAAGGGGGAGGGGTCACAGACAAACAACAGACAAAGAGGAAGGGGGGTGCAAATCCCCACCCCTAAATTCCCTTCCGCACACTGAAAATTACCTGTAACCATCCCTGAACCTATCTGGTAATAAAATTCAGAGAATTCGTCACAAATGTTTGCAAACACATGTTTAGCTGCTGGCCACTTCACGGCTTCTCTGATACAGCAGTCCTAACACTACTTGATAGCAGCGCCCACATAGGCAGAGCCGGCCCTAACCAATATGATGCCCTAGGCAAGATTTTGGCTGGTGCCCCCAAGCACCACCGCTGGTTCCGCCTCTGAGCCTGCACCCCTTTCCCAGCACCATCACCCCCCACCCATAGCAGTCCTAATTTTGGTGTTTGTACCCCCTATATTTTAAATAGGAACCGTTTGCACATTTGGCGCACAGCCCAAGAAGGGGTGTGTTTTTGCTGGCAAGGGGCATGGCCACACAATAGTAACCCCAATTCCAATTATGCCACACAGTACTGCAACTTCATTCACATTTGATCATGCGATAGTGTTCATAATTCATATTACATCCCACAGTAGTATCACTTTACCTTATAAACGTTACTACTCACAGTAGTGCCCCTTATTCACATTACATCACACTGAATTGCTCCTTATTCACATTACTTCACACCCTATTGCTCTTTATTCACATTAGACGACACAGTAGTGCCCTTTCTATACGCAACGCCACATAGTAGAGCACCTTATACACATAATGCCACACATTAGTAAGGCATTTATACACATAATTCCACACAGTAATGCCCCTTACACATATGAGACACATTATTAATGTCCTTATAAACATAATGTGCCTTACACATTATGACAACCTTTATTTATGCCCTTTTACACATAATGTCCCTTACACATAAGCCGCACATTATTAATGCACTTATACACATAATGACACACATAGTGCCCCCTACACATTTGCTGCACATTATTAGTGCCCCTATACACATAATGACACACATACAGTAGTACCCTTTTACACATATGCCGCACATTATTAATGCCCTTATACACATAATGACACGCATAATGCCCGTTACACATATGTTGCACATTATTAATGCATTTTTTTTACATGACACACATAATGCTCCTTACACATATTCTGAACACTACTGCACAACCAACCCACTCACATGCACACAGCAATCACACTGCCACTAACAGTGACCTCTGCCTCTGCTTGTATACCGATGTGTCCTCATAAATATTCCCTCAATGCTAACATCTTGCACCCAAAATTAGTGAAACCAGGTGGCGCAACCTTATCACAACAGGAATTAAGAGGTCAGAAATGGCTTACACAATGAATATAGTGGAATGATTCCAGCTCCAAATCAGTTATCAGTGGGCTAGAAGAATAACAAAAAAGTACAACACATAGTGTATTCCGCTAGAATAACAATGTGGTTTTAATACTCAATGGTCCCACTCACATGATGTAGCTGATAAATTTGCATGTCGTAACTTTAATCTCATACTGGCTAGTTTTAATCCATAAACACTGTTCCCACGAGAAGCTTGAATAGAGAATAATAATAGTGCAATATCGTCTGTGTGTTTAGTTTAAAATGAAATTTTAATACAAGACGCACTCACAAACAAAGGTTAAAAAACAGCATAAATCAGAAGGCATCCAGAAAACTGCAGCGAGCAGCGTGGAGATATAGTCACCCAAAGTCCCGGTTACTAAAGGTGTCCCAAACTGCCGAGTAGGTCCTCCGGATCCTCCGTTGATGCCGCACAGCTAAGCTTGGGGGACTTACCTGTGCGGCATCAACGGAGGATCCGGAGGACCTACTCGCCAGTTTGGGACACCTCTAGTAACCGGGAATTTGGGTGACTATATCTCCACGCTGTTCGCTGCAGTTTTCTGGATGCCTTCTGATTTATGCTGTTTTTTAACCTTTGTTTGTGAGTGCGTCTTGTATTAAAATTTCATTTTAAACTAAACACACAGACGATATTGCACTATTATTATTCTCTATTCAAGCTTCTCGTGGGAACGGTGTTTATGGATTAAAACCAGCCAGTATGAGATTAAATTTACGACATGCAAATTTATCAGCTACATCATGTGAGTGGGACCATTGAGTATTAAAACCACATTGTTATTCTAGCGGAATACACTATGTGTTGTACTTTTTTGTTATTCTTCTAGCCCACTGATAACTGATTTGGAGCTGGAATCATTCCACTATATTCATTGTGTAAGCCATTTTTGACCTCTTAATTCCTGTTGTGATAAGGTTGCGCCACCTGGTTTCACTAATTTTGGGTGCATGATTCTTCATTAAAACCACGGTGAAGGTTTTTTGTGTGACTAAGGGCTGCTACCTAAGTATAAGCGCAATTAGGATCTTTCACTCTGTTTTATCAATGCTAACATCTGGCACCTTTTTTAATTAAAATGCATCTTATATGCATTGCTATGTGGCTAGGATGCACAAGCAGCTTCTACTGATTAAAATTATATGCAGCATGTCTATATACTGTGTGAGACTGTGGCTGTATCTGCATATGAAATGCTACACACAGAATATAGGCATGCTACATATCATTTTAATCAGCAGAAGCTGACGATGCCCCTAGGCATATCAAATACCCTAGGCAATTGCCTAGTTTGCCTATGCCTATGGCCGGCTCTGCACATAGGGCCATGTAATTTGTCACAGTAGGCCTCATGATAAAGGCTATTACTAAAACACTTCCAGACAGAGAGCTAACTTACCCGGGAGCCACCCCCAGGATCTCCCATTGGCACTACAAGGAACAGCATGCCTTCCAAATGCTGCTCCCATTCAATGCCTCTTGCACACAAGCAGACAAACAATTTGGAAGCTGCTCAATCATACCTGGAGGTAATTATATATCAGGTGCTGGAAGGGGGAGGGGTCACAGACAAACAACAGACAAAGAGGAAGGGGGGTGCAAATCCCCACCCCTAAATTCCCTTCCGCACACTGAAAATCATCCAGATCCAAAACCAAAACCCGAAATGGTGGCTTTGGCAAAACCAATCCAGGTCCAAAACACGAGCATGGAACCAGAACCAAAACACAAAACACGAAAAGTGCCCGCCGCACATCTCTAACATTGATGAGTGATATATTTGATTCCAGCGTCTTGGTCAGCTTAGGCCAGATATGTAAGTAGGAAACGCCATGCAGTAACACAATATGATCAGCATATTATGTATGGATTGAACAAGTGAACAAAGGTTACTTTGGTGTGGGGATCATCATACCGCTCTTTAGACTTCAGCGACACATCCAACAACACGTCTTTACACCATACTATGCGACTGACACTCTCAGAGGGGTGTAGTGCATTTTTCATCTCAGTCGCATCTCAAACACATTGAAAAAGCAACTCAGAGTGTACTAGAGACGCCAGTCTGCGACTTTAACCACATAGTAATTGGTTTTACGTGCGTACAAAGTTGCAGATGAAGCACACCGGAATTTGGTGTGAGGAAAAGTAGACTCGGTTGCACACAGATTTACAAATCAGTGGGCCTTAATTATGTTTGTATAGAATTGCAGCAGTAGGCGCCTGTGGAAGATTGACGCCTCTTGTTACCATTAGTGAGATCCGAGTGCTACATCTGAGGACGCAGCCTCAGATCACCATTGCGATCGTCGTTTGCGATTGGCGATGGTTACAAGCACCGGCCTGCCTGCATAAGCTGAAGTTCCAGGTCACCCAGCAGGTGCACAGGAAGAGTTCACTAAATGTCACATTTTCCAGAGCACAATGGTGATGCTTTGTAAGTGACTGGCGGACGTTTTTGTCACATAACTCCGTTTTTGTCACATAACTCCGAAACAAAGCAACCGATTAATCGGTTTGTGCAAATCTATGGACCAAGAACTTTAATTTGGTATACGATGTGCCCTGCTCAGGCAACGGCATCATAGAAATAAGTCACCCATAAAAGTCGTTCTTCTGCTATAAATAATTTAGAGATGTGCGGCGGGCACTTTTCGTGTTTTGTGTTTTGGTTTTGGTTCTAATTCCACTTTCGTGTTTTGGTTTTGGCTTGGTTTTCCAAAACCACCCTTTCGAGTTTTGGTTTTGGTTTCGGATCTGGATGATTTTTGAAAAAAAAAAACACATAAAAACAGCTAAAATCACAGAATTTGGGGGTAATTTTGCTCCTACGGTATTATTAACCTCAATAACAATCATTTCCACTCATTTCCAGTCTATTCTGAACACCTCACACCTCACAATATTGTTTTTAGGCCAAAAGGTTGCACCGAGGTTGCTGGATGGCTAAGCTAAGCAACACAAGTGGACAACACAAACACCTGGCCCATCTAGGAGTGGCACTGCAGTGTCAGACAGGAGGGCATATATAAAAAAAAAAGGCCCCAAATAGCACATCATGCAAAGAAGAAAAAGAATTGCAATGAGGTAGTTGTATGACTAAGCCAAGCGACACAAACAATTGGCCCATCTAGGAGTGGCACTGCAGTGGCAGACAGGAGGGCAGATATCAAAAAAAGGCCCCTAACAGCACGTGATGCAAAGAAGAAAAAAAGGTGCACTGAGGTTGCTGTATGACTAAGCTAAGCGACACAACCACCTGGCCCATCTACTAGTGTCACGCAGTGGCTGAATGTCGAGAGTGGGCCGCAATTGTTCGGTCCACTGACAGCATCTCCAGCACGCTCCAGTCATTTAAAAAAACATCTGCAATTGGTGGACTTATACGGCAGCACCCCAGGACTAATACAGCAGTACCCTTGGACTCATACGGCAGTGTCAGACAGGATGGCACTTTTCAAAAACTAAGCCCCAAACAGCACCTCATGCAAAGATGTCGAAGAGGTGCAATGAGGTAGCTGTATGACTAAGCCAAGTGACACAAACAATTCCCACTGGAACTATACGTCCAAATCACTGGAATTATACGTCCAACTCACTGGAATTAATTGGCAAAATCACTGTAATTATACGTCCAAATCACTGGAATTAATTGGCAAGATCACTGTAATTATTAGAGATGAGCGCCTGAAATTTTTCGGGTTTTGTGTTTTGGTTTTGGGTTCGGTTCCGCGGCCGTGTTTTGGGTTCGAACGCGTTTTGGCAAAACCTCAACGAATTTTTTTTGTCGGATTCGGGTGTGTTTTGGATTCGGGTGTTTTTTTCAAAAAACACTAAAAAACAGCTTAAATCATAGAATTTGGGGGTCATTTTGATCCCAAAGTATTATTAACCTCAAAAACCATAATTTACACTCATTTTCAGTCTATTCTGAATACCTCACACCTCACAATATTATTTTTAGTCCTAAAATTTGCACCGAGGTCGCTGTGTGAGTAAGATAAGCGACCCTAGTGGCCGACACAAACACCGGGCCCATCTAGGAGTGGCACTGCAGTGTCACGCAGGATGTCCCTTCCAAAAAACCCTCCCCAAACAGCACATGACGCAAAGAAAAAAAGAGGCGCAATGAGGTAGCTGTGTGAGTAAGATTAGCGACCCTAGTGGCCGACACAAACACCGGGCCCATCTAGGAGTGGCACTGCAGTGTCACGCAGGATGGCCCTTCCAAAAAACCCTCCCCAAACAGCACATGACGCAAAGAAAAAAAGAGGCGCAATGAGGTAGCTGTGTGAGTAAGATTAGCGACCCTAGTGGCCGACACAAACACCGGGCCCATCTCGGAGTGGCACTGCAGTGTCACGCAGGATGTCCCTTCCAAAAAACCCTCCCCAAACAGCACATGACGCAAAGAAAAAAAGAGGCGCAATGAGGTAGCTGACTGTGTGAGTAAGATTAGCGACCCTAGTGGCCGACACAAACACCGGGCCCATCTAGGAGTGGCACTGCAGTGTCACGCAGGATGTCCCTTCCAAAAAACCCTCCCCAATCAGCACATGATGCAAAGAAAAAGAAAAGAAAAAAGAGGTGCAAGATGGAATTGTCCTTGGGCCCTCCCACCCACCCTTATGTTGTATAAACAAAACAGGACATGCACACTTTAACCAACCCATCATTTCAGTGACAGGGTCTGCCACACGACTGTGACTGATATGACGGGTTGGTTTGGACCCCCCCCAAAAAAGAAGCAATTAATCTCTCCTTGCACAAACTGGCTCTACAGAGGCAAGATGTCCACCTCATCTTCACCCTCCGATATATCACCGTGTACATCCCCCTCCTCACAGATTATCAATTCGTCCCCACTGGAATCCACCATCTCAGCTCCCTGTGTACTTTGTGGAGGCAATTGCTGCTGGTCAATGTCTCCGCGGAGGAATTGATTATAATTCATTTTAATGAACATCATCTTCTCCACATTTTCTGGATGTAACCTCGTACGCCGATTGCTGACAAGGTGAGCGGCGGCACTAAACACTCTTTCGGAGTACACACTTGTGGGAGGGCAACTTAGGTAGAATAAAGCCAGTTTGTGCAAGGGCCTCCAAATTGCCTCTTTTTCCTGCCAGTATAAGTACGGACTGTGTGACGTGCCTACTTGGATGCGGTCACTCATATAATCCTCCACCATTCTATCAATGTTGAGAGAATCATATGCAGTGACAGTAGACGACATGTCCGTAATCGTTGTCAGGTCCTTCAGTCCGGACCAGATGTCAGCATCAGCAGTCGCTCCAGACTGCCCTGCATCACCGCCAGCGGGTGGGCTCGGAATTCTGAGCCTTTTCCTCGCACCCCCAGTTGCGGGAGAATGTGAAGGAGGAGATGTTGACAGGTCGCGTTCCGCTTGACTTGACAATTTTGTCACCAGCAGGTCTTTCAACCCCAGCAGACTTGTGTCTGCCGGAAAGAGAGATCCAAGGTAGGCTTTAAATCTAGGATCGAGCACGGTGGCCAAAATGTAGTGCTCTGATTTCAACAGATTGACCACCCGTGAATCCTTGTTAAGCGAATTAAGGGCTGCATCCACAAGTCCCACATGCCTAGCGGAATCGCTCCCTTTTAGCTCCTTCTTCAATGCCTCCAGCTTCTTCTGCAAAAGCCTGATGAGGGGAATGACCTGACTCAGGCTGGCAGTGTCTGAACTGACTTCACGTGTGGCAAGTTCAAAGGGCATCAGAACCTTGCACAACGTTGAAATCATTCTCCACTGCACTTGAGACAGGTGCATTCCACCTCCTATATCGTGCTCAATTGTATAGGCTTGAATGGCCTTTTGCTGCTCCTCCAACCTCTGAAGCATATAGAGGGTTGAATTCCACCTCGTTACCACTTCTTGCTTCAGATGATGGCAGGGCAGGTTCAGTAGTTTTTGGTGGTGCTCCAGTCTTCTGTACGTGGTGCCTGTACGCCGAAAGTGTCCCGCAATTTTTCTGGCCACCGACAGCATCTCTTGCACGCCCCTGTCGTTTTTTAAAAAATTCTGCACCACCAAATTCAAGGTATGTGCAAAACATGGGACGTGCTGGAATTTGCCCATATTTAATGCACACACAATATTGCTGGCGTTGTCCGATGCCACAAATCCACAGGAGAGTCCAATTGGGGTAAGCCATTCCGCGATGATCTTCCTCAGTTGCCGTAAGAGGTTTTCAGCTGTGTGCGTATTCTGGAAACCGGTGATACAAAGCGTAGCCTGCCTAGGAAAGAGTTGGCGTTTGCGAGATGCTGCTACTGGTGCCGCCGCTGCTGTTCTTGCGGCGGGAGTCCATACATCTACCCAGTGGGCTGTCACAGTCATATAGTCCTGACCCTGCCCTGCTCCACTTGTCCACATGTCCGTGGTTAAGTGGACATTGGGTACAGCTGCATTTTTTAGGACACTGGTGACTCTTTTTCTGAGGTCTGTGTACATTTTCGGTATCGCCTGCCTAGAGAAATGGAACCTAGATGGTATTTGGTACCGGGGACACAGTACCTCCAACAAGTCTCTAGTTGGCTCTGCAGTAATGATGGATACCGGAACCACGTTTCTCACCACCCAGGATGCCAAGGCCTCAGTTATCCGCTTTGCAGTAGGATGACTGCTGTGATATTTCATCTTCCTCGCAAAGGACTGTTGAACAGTCAATTGCTTACTGGAAGTAGTACAAGTGGGCTTACGACTTCCCCTCTGGGATGACCATCGACTCCCAGCGGCAACAACAGCAGCGCCAGCAGCAGTAGGCGTTACACGCAAGGATGCATCGGAGGAATCCCAGGCAGGAGAGGACTCGTCAGAATTGCCAGTGACATGGCCTGCAGGACTATTGGCATTCCTGGGGAAGGAGGAAATTGACACTGAGGGAGTTGGTGGGGTGGTTTGCGTGAGCTTGGTTACAAGAGGAAGGGATTTACTGGTCAGTGGACTGCTTCCGCTGTCACCCAAAGTTTTTGAACTTGTCACTGACTTATTATGAATGCGCTGCAGGTGACGTATAAGGGAGGATGTTCCGAGGTGGTTAACGTCCTTACCCCTACTTATTACAGCTTGACAAAGGGAACACACGGCTTGACACCTGTTGTCCGCATTTCTGGTGAAATACCTCCACACCGAAGAGCTGATTTTTTTGGTATTTTCACCTGGCATGTCAACGGCCATATTCCTCCCACGGACAACAGGTGTCTCCCCGGGTGCCTGACTTAAACAAACCACCTCACCATCAGAATCCTCCTGGTCAATTTCCTCCCCAGCGCCAGCAACACCCATATCCTCCTCATCCTGGTGTACTTCAACACTGACATCTTCAATCTGACTATCAGGAACTGGACTGCGGGTGCTCCTTCCAGCACTTGCAGGGGGCGTGCAAATGGTGGAAGGCGCATGCTCTTCACGTCCAGTGTTGGGAAGGTCAGGCATCGCAACCGACACAATTGGACTCTCCTTGTGGATTTGGGATTTCGAAGAATGCACAGTTCTTTGCTGTGCTGCTTTTGCCAGCTTGAGTCTTTTCATTTTTCTAGCGAGAGGCTGAGTGCTTCCATCCTCATGTGAAGCTGAACCACTAGCCATGAACATAGGCCAGGGCCTCAGCCGTTCCTTGCCACTCCGTGTGGTAAATGGCATATTGGCAAGTTTACGCTTCTCCTCCGACAATTTTATTTTAGGTTTTGGAGTCCTTTTTTTTCTGATATTTGGTGTTTTGGATTTGACATGCTCTGTACTATGACATTGGGCATCGGCCTTGGCAGACGACGTTGCTGGCATTTCATCGTCTCGGCCATGACTAGTGGCAGCAGCTTCAGCACGAGGTGGAAGTGGATCTTGATCTTTCCCTAATTTTGGAACCTCAACATTTTTGTTCTCCATATTTTAATAGGCACAACTAAAAGGCACCTCAGGTAAACAATGGAGATGGATACTAGTATACAATTATGGACTGCCTGCCGACTGCAGACACAGAGGTAGCCACAGCCGTGAACTACCGTACTGTACTGTGTCTGCAGCTAATATAGACTGGTTGATAAAGAGAAGATGTCTATGTAACTATGTATGTATAAAGAAGACTGAAAAAAATCCACGGTTAGGTGGTATACAATTATGGACGGACTGCCTGCCGAGTGCAGACACAGAGGTAGCCACAGCCGTGAACTACCGTACTGTACTGTGTCTGCAGCTAATATAGACTGGTTGATAAAGAGAAGATGTCTATGTAACTATGTATGTATAAAGAAGAATGAAAAAAAACCACGGTTAGGTGGTATACAATTATGGACGGACTGCCTGCCGAGTGCAGACACAGAGGTAGCCACAGCCGTGAACTACCGTACTGTACTGTGTCTGCAGCTAATATAGACTGGTTGATAAAGAGAAGATGTCTATGTAACTATGTATGTATAAAGAAGAATGAAAAAAATCCACGGTTAGGTGGTATTACAATTATGGACGGACTGCCTGCCGAGTGCAGAGACACAGAGGTAGCCACAGCCGTGAACTACCGTACTGTGTCTGCTGCGACTGGATGATAAATGATATAAAAAATATATATATATCACTACTGCAGCCGGACAGGTATATATTATATATTATATAATGACGGACCTGCTGGACACTGTCTGTCAGCAGAATGAGTTTTATTTTTATAGAATAAAAAAAAAAAAAACACACAAGTGAAGTCACACGACGAGTGTTTAACTTTTTCAGGCAATCACAATATAAGTATACTACTAACTATACTGGTGGTCAGTGTGGTCAGGTCACTGGTCAGTCACACTGGCAGTGGCACTCCTGCAGCAAAAGTGTGCACTGTTTAATTTTAATATAATATGTACTCCTGGCTCCTGCTATAACCTATAACTGGCACTGCAGTAGTGCTCCCCAGTCTCCCCCACAATTATAAGCTGTGTGAGCTGAGCAGTCAGACAGATATATATAATATTATATATAGATAATAGATGATGCAGCACACTGGCCTGAGCCTGAGCAGTGCACACAGATATGGTATGTGACTGACTGAGTCACTGTGTGTATCGCTTTTTTCAGGCAGAGAACGGATATATTAAATAAACTGCACTGTGTGTCTGGTGGTCACTCACTATATAATATACTATGTACTCCTGGCTCCTGCTATAACCTATAACTGGCACTGCAGTAGTGCTCCCCAGTCTCCCCCACAATTATAAGCTGTGTGAGCTGAGCAGTCAGACAGATATATATAATATTATATATAGATAATAGATGATGCAGCACACTGGCCTGAGCCTGAGCAGTGCACACAGATATGGTATGTGACTGACTGAGTCACTGTGTGTATCGCTTTTTTCAGGCAGAGAACGGATATATTAAATAAACTGCACTGTGTGTCTGGTGGTCACTCACTATATAATATATTATGTACTCCTGGCTCCTGCTATAACCTATAACTGGCACTGCAGTAGTGCTCCCCAGTCTCCCCCACAATTATAAGCTGTGTGAGCTGAGCAGTCAGACAGATATATATAATATTATATATAGATAATAGATGATGCAGCACACTGGCCTGAGCCTGAGCAGTGCACACAGATATGGTATGTGACTGAGTCACTGTGTGCTGTGTATCGCTTTTTTCAGGCAGAGAACGGATTATAAAGTAAACTGCACTGTCCTCACTAGTAAACTCTCTCCACTCAGTCTCTACACTTCTACAGTAACAGTACTCCTCCTAGTCAGCTCCAGTAAATCTCTCTCAGTCTCTTATAATCTAAATGGAGAGGACGCCAGCCACGTCCTCTCCCTATCAATCTCAATGCACGTGTGAAAATGGCGGCGACGCGCGGCTCCTTATATAGAATCCGAGTCTCGCGATAGAATCCGAGCCTCGCGAGAATCCGACAGCGTCATGATGACGTTCGGGCGCGCTCGGGTTAACCGAGCAAGGCGGGAAGATCCGAGTCGCTCGGACCCGTGAAAAAAAACATGAAGTTCTGGCGGGTTCGGATTCAGAGAAACCGAACCCGCTCATCTCTAGTAATTATTCGTCCAAATCACTGGAATTAATTGGCAAGATCACTGTAATTAATAATTATACGTCCAAATCACTGGAATTAATTGGCAAAATCACTGGAATTATACATCCAAATCACTGTAATTAATTGGCAAAATCACTGTAATTAATTATTATACATCCAAATCACTGTAATTATACGTCCAAATCATTGTAATTAATAATTATACGTCCAAATCACTGGAATTATACTGGAAAATCACTGTAATTATACGTCCAAATCACTGGAATTAATTGGCAAAATCACTGTATTTAATAATTATACGTCCAAATCAATGGAATTATACTGCAAAATCACTGGAATTATACGTCCAAATCACTGGAATTAATTGGCAAAATCACTGTATTTAATAATTATACGTCCAAATCACTGGAATCAAATGGCAAAATCTCGGTATCGTCTGCCTAGTGAAGTGGAATCTAGATGGGATTTGGTACCGGGGACACAATACCTCCATCAATTGTCTAAATCCCACTGCACTAATGGCGGATACCAGACGCACGTCTAACACCAACATAAGTGTCAAGGCCTCAGTTATGAAAGCTTCCATCGTCATGTGAAGCTGAACCACTAGTCATGAACATAGGCCAGGGTCTCAGCCGTTCCTTGCCACTCCGTGTCGTAAATGGCATATTGGCTAGTTTACGTTTCCCCTCAAACCATTTAAATTTATTTTTTGGGGTCTTTTTACTGAACTTTGGCTTTTTGGATTTTACATGCCCTCTACTATCACATTGGGCATCGGCCTTGGCAGACGACGTTGATGGCATTTCATTGTCTATGTCATGGCTAGTGGCAGCAGCTTCAGCACTAGGAGGAAGTGGTTTGTGATCTTTCCCTATTTTATCCTCAAATTTTTGTTCTCCATTATGTTTCTGGAGTTATATAACACAATAGGAATGACTGATGGCTGATGGCCAGGACACTACCACTAGTCTGATGCAGCACAAAACAACAACACTGTGAGGGACTTGTTGTTATTATTATTATTATTATTATTATTATTATAATACTGTAGCAGTGGACATATAGCAGCAGCGTATACCACTGTGACTGCCTGGTCACTGGAATGACTGATGGCCAGTACACTACCACTGGTCTGATGCAGGACAACACAACAACACTGTGAGGGACTTATACAGCTACATTGGATATATGGCAGCAGAGGACACCACCACTGTGACTGGTCACTGGACACTACCCCTGGTCTGATGCAAGACAACACAGCAAAAGTGCAAGGGACTTATACAGCAGCCAGCAGCACTGGGGACATATAGCAGCAGAGGACACCGACACTGTGACTGGCTGGACTGATGCAGCACAATACACTGACTACACTGGACTGAGCAGCACAACACAGCACAAGACTCGCCACCCCACTTTCCCGCCCCCACACAGACACTGAGGACGGAGACACGTCCTCTCACTACACTCTCCGAGACTGGAGTGAAAATGGCTGTGACGCGCGGCTCCTTATATGGAATCCAAATCCCGCGAGAATCCGACAGCGGGATGATGACGTTTTGCCTCGTTCAGTTTTCCAAGTCAGGCGGGAAAACCCGAGCCTGGCTCGGAACCGGGCTCAGAGCGTGAAGTTCGGTACGGTTCGGTTATCTGAGAACCGAACCCGCTCATCTCTAATAAATATATAGATCAGCGCTATTTCTTTTTTAACAAATATCACCTATCCTTTCCCCTTTCATAGGCATGGATTGACCAAGCAGAGGAAACGTATTTATCATGTGCTGCTGTACTGGTGCAAACCATCGATGGTACACTATATATGGTTTCCTACCATCAATGTAAAGTACTGATGGTGCCATCAGTGGATCATTCGATGGCCAGCCCTACAATTTGTCCTCTGGAAACCATTGCATCACGTGAAGGACAACCGGGAAACTCTGCAATTGATGTGAAACACTGGAAAAAAAGACCATGGCAGTCAGGTGGTGAGTACTGCTTGAGTTCACTTGTGTATAGAATTAAGCGTCGCCGTTTTAATTTTGCAATTAGGTCTCAGAAACTAGAAGTCACAATAAGTTACCAAAGAGTGATAAAAGTGATACAATAACGTACCCGGAACAGCACAGCAAAACTGTGCCTCTGCTGTATATTACATAGGAAATATACACTAATATACCGCCAGACAGAGGGAACAATGGCCTAATCTCTGCAGCTGTATCCCTGGCAGCAGGTGAAACTGAGCGTAGGATACATTAGGGCTAAATGTGTATGTTTCCAATGGACGCCCCACAGGCATTAACACAAGGCAGCAGCAATCTGTGTGTCTGCAATCTCAGGCAACCCATTGCACCAGGTTATGTCTGTGTTTGCTGCACTCCTGTCCTAGCAATCATCATTTACTCCCAGAGGGCTCATGTTATGTCTGAGGCAGCAATTACCTGTCGCCCTCAGCTCGCGTTCATTCAGCAGCTACAGTACAGCAAGGATGTTACATGTAGCCCTGGAAACTGTGTAGAAATACATGATCAGGTGTGATGCCATTGTTGTGGTTTGGATATGTAATACGTCAGCCTATAATCCCTGCTACACAAACGGCAAGTTGATATTTTTCCATTTTCTTTACAGATTTGCAGTAAGTTGTGGAGTGCAGGTCACTGTCCTTCTACAAGGACCCGCCACGACATACTGTACTGTCTCCGTGACTTCCCCCGGACTCCCGGGAGAGTAGCACGCCTTCCTGGATACCACCCACCTCACTGGGTGCCCGATGATGCAATTCACGGAGAAGAACATCATTACAGATACACCCCCTCTGATGCAATTCAGTGGGGGTAAGACGTCATGATGACGTCAATCGCGTCACAACGACTCCCACACCTGCGCCCCCCGACCTCCCCTCCAGGATCTCCCGGGGGCAAGAACCAAAAATGTGGAAATTACACTCTACAGCAGTCAGATCTCTTCTTCTATTTACTCATGGGCCATGCTAGCAGCCAAAGAGAATTCTACTTTAAAAGTTTCTATGAAGAACAAGGCTTTTCTATCTCGGGATATGTGTGTGTATATATATATATATATATATACATACACTGCTCAAAAAAATAAAGGGAACACTAAAATAACACATCCTAGATCTGAATGAATGAAATATTCTTATTAAATACTTTGTTCTTTACATAGTTGAATGTGCTGACAACAATATCACACGAAAATTATCAATGGAAATCAAATTTATTAACCCATGGAGGTCTGGATTTGGAGTCACACTCAAAATTAAAGTGGAAAAACACACTACAGGCTGATCCAACTTTGATGTAATGTTCTTAAAACAAATCAAAATGAGGCTCAGTAGTGTGTGTGGCCTCCACGTGCCTGTATGACCTCCCTACAATGCCTGGGCATGCTCCTGATGAGGTGGCGGATGGTCTCCTGAGGGATCTCCTCCCAGACCTGGACTAAAGCATCCACCAACTCCTGGACAGTCTGTGGTGCAACATGATGTCCCAGATGCAGAGGCGTATCTAGCACGGGGCGAGCAGGGCACGTGCCCTGGGCGCTGTGGAAGCCCCAACAGAGGGGGCGCCACCGGCACGGCCCGCTCACCCCATGCAACAGGGATTCCGCCGACGCTACCTGCGGCGCTCTCCCTGTCTTCCCGGCTGCTGTGCCTGTCACACTGGACAGGCAGCGGCAGCCAGGAGCCTCCGCTCATCTCCCCCGGCCCTCCCCCTCTCTCCGTCTCCCTACACATTGTACTGTGCGCGATCGCGCGTGCGCGCGACCGCGACGGTACGCGCGCGCGCGCCTGCGCGGCTTCAGTGAGCGGGTTTAACAGCCAGGTGAGCGGAGTGGACTTTATTTTTTTTTCTGTCGGGAGAGGGGGTTGCGGGACAGTGTGTGTGTGTTAATTGTGTGAGTGTGTTAATTGTGTGTGTGTGGGACAGTGTGAGTGTGTTAATTGTGCGTGTGTGGGACAGTGTGAGTGTGTTAATTGTGTGAGTGTGTTAATTGTGCGTGTGTGGGACAGTGTGTGTGTGTTAATTGTGTGTGTGTGTGGGACAGTGTGCGTGTGTTAATTGTATGTGTGTGTGTGACAGTGTGCGTGTGTGTTAATTGTGTGTGTGACAGTGTGCGTGTGTGTTAATTGTGTGTGTGGGACAGTGTGCGTGTGTGACAGTGTGCGTGTGTGTGGGACAGTGCGTGTGTGTGTGCGTGTTAATTGTGTGTGTGTGTGCGTGTGTGGGACAGTGTGCGTGTGTTAATTGTCCCGGCGGTGATTGGTGTCTGCAGTGTGCGCCCCCGTCCTCCTCCGCTGCTGCTGACAGGAGCGGTGTTGTGCGGCTCTCCCCCTGCTCCGCCGGCTCCGTCCTCCCGTCGTGGCCCTGCAGTGTGTGCCGGTCTCCCCAGCAGCAGCAGCAGGTTAGTCTCTCTCTCCTACCCCCCCCCTCTCTCTCTCTCTCTCTCTCTCTCTCTCTCTCTCTCCTCCTGTGGATTGAAGTTTGTAAGTATCATTTTCATTTTACAGGTACCCCTATTGGATTCTACTGGACAAGTGGACGTGACTGGTGTGGGATGTAGGTAAGTAATCTGTCTCTCATTTTTCCAGGTACCCCTATTGGATTCTACTGGACAAGTGGACGTGACCGGCGTGGGATGTAGGTAAGTAATCTGTCTCTCATTTTTACAGGTACCCCTATTGGATTCTACTGTACAAGTGGACGTGACCGGCGTGGGATGTAGGTAAGTAATCTGTCTCTCATTTTTACAGGTACCCCTATTGGATTCTACTGTACAAGTGGACGTGACCGGCGTGGGATGTAGGTAAGTAATGTGTCTCTCATTTTTACAGGTGCCCCTATTGGATTCTACTGGACAAGTGGACGTGACCGGCGTGGGATGTAGGTAAGTAATGTGTCTCTCATTTTTATAGGTACCCCTATTGGATTCTACTGGACAAGTGGACGTGACCGGCGTGGGATGTAGGTAAGTAATCTGTCTCTCATTTTTACAGGTACCCCTATTGGATTCTACTGGACAAGTGGACGTGACCGGCGTGGGATGTAGGTAAGTAATCTGTCTCTCATTTTTACAGGTACCCCTATTGGATTCTACTGGACAAGTGGACGTGATCGGCGTGGGATGTAGGTAAGTAATCTGTCTCTCATTTTTACAGGTACCCCTATTGGATTCTACTGGACAAGTGGACGTGACCGGCGTGGGATGTAGGTAAGTAATCTATCTCTCATTTTTACAGGTACCCCTATTGGATTCTACTGACAAGTGGACGTGACCGGCGTGGGATGTAGGTAAGTAATGTGTCTCTCATTTTTATAGGTACCCCTATTGGATTCTACTGGACAAGTGGACGTGACCGGCGTGGGATGTAGGTAAGTAATCTGTCTCTCATTTTTACAGGTGCCCCTATTGGATTCTACTGACAAGTGGTCGTGACCGGCGTGGGATGTAGGTAAGTAATCTCTCTCTCATTTTTACAGGTACCCCTATTGGATTCTACTGACAAGTGGACGTGACCGGCGTGGGATGTAGGTAAGTAATCTGTCTCTCATTTTTACAGGTGCCCCTATTGGATTCTACTGACAAGTGGACGTGACCGGCGTGGGATGTAGGTAAGTAATCTGTCTCTCATTTTTACAGGTACCCCTATTGGATTCTACTGGACAAGTGGACATGACCGGCGTGGGATGTAGGTAAGTAATCTGTCTCTCATTTTTACAGATTCCCCTATTGGATTCTACTGACAAGTGGACGTGACCGGCGTGGGATGTAGGTAAGTAATCTCTCTCTCATTTTTACAGGTACCCCTATTGGATTCTACTGACAAGTGGACGTGACCGGCGTGGGATGTAGGTAAGTAATCTCTCTCTCATTTTTACAGGTACCCCTATTGGATTCTACTGGACAAGTGGACGTGACCGGCGTGGGATGTAGGTAAGTAATGTGTCTCTCATTTTTACAGCTACCCCTATTGGATTCTACTGGACAAGTGGACGTGACCGGCGTGGGATATAGGTAAGTATGTGTGAGTGTGTCAGTGTGTTTTAATAAATTTTTACTGTCACGGTGTGTGAGTTGTGTTTTTATTTGGGTATTTTTTCTGTTGTAGAACTACAGGTACCGGCGGGCCCGTTATTTCCCTGCATGTTGGTACTTGAGGTTCTCCAAGTACCAGCAAGCGGGGGAGGCTTTCTGGGCCTTGTAGTTCCACAACAAAAAACAATATTCTTTTTTACTTACATGGCTATCAGCCTCCCATCCACAGCCCACGGATGGGGGGGGGCAGCCTCGGGCTTCACCCCTGGCCCTTGGGTGCCTGGAGGGGGGGTGACCCCTTGATTTAAGGGGTCCCCACTCCTCCAGGGAACCCCGGCCAGTGGTGACTAGTTGGGGTAATGCCATGGCCGCAGGGACCTACATAAATGTGTCCCCCGGCTGTGGCATTATGTCCCTGGCTAGTGGAGCCCGGTGCTGGTTTTAAAAATACGGGGGGACCCCTACATCTTTTGTCCCCCGTATTTTTGGGACCAGGACCGGACTAAGAGCCCGATGCTGGTTGTCTAAATACGGGGAACCCCTGTCCAATTTTTTCCCAGTATTTAAACAACCAGGACCGGCTCAAAGAGCCCGAGGCTGGTTATACTTAGGAGGGGGGACCTCACGCAGTTTTTTTTGGACATTTTTAACCCATTCAGACCCTTCTCCATTAAGTTAATGGAAGCCCTGGACAACAAAATTGCATTCATGTCCTCCTCCCACTCCCTTCCCAGTCCCAAACACTAATTATTATTTTTTTCTATAAAATTGTACAATATATCACAAGTATGATGAGCAGGCATGCAGCGGGCATTGGCGGCTTTGGACTGAGTTGCAAATTAGTGGCGGAGGGCTGGGTCAGTTGATGGTGGGCCAGTTTGTAAGCCATTGGTGGTGGCAGTGGGCATCGGCTCAGAGGCAGTGGCGGGCATTGGCTCGGTGGCGGTAGGGCTCATTGGCAGGATTCGGCAGACATTATGCTGTAGTGCCTCACCGCACGCCACTGACCTCACCGCACGCCACTGGTGTGTGGGACAGTGTGCGTGTGTGTTAATTGTGTGTGTGGGACAGTGTGCGTGTGTGTTAATTGTGTGTGTGGGACAGTGTGAGTGTGTGTGTGTGTGTGTGTGGAACAGTGTCAGTGTGTGTAAATTTTTGCAGTCCAGTGTGTGTGTGTGGGGGAGAGGAAAGTATGAGAATGTGTGTGTGTGTGTGTGTAGTCTGAGTGGGTGTGTGTAGGATTTGGGGGTGGCCAGTCTGTGTGTGTGTGTGTAATCAGTGTGTGTGGGATGTACTAATGGCCATTTACCGAAGAGAGATGCCCTTCTCACTCACCATCCAGCTGGGTGGGCGAGCCGGGCGGGTGGAAAGCCAGCAGCAGGGGCAGTATGCCGGATATCAGCAGCCGAGGGTGGGGGCTGTAATGCACGTGCGGAGCCCAAAGCCGGAGATCAGCAGCACGTTGACCGGCAATAAGCAGCTTCTGCTTCCGCGTTCAACATGCTGCTGATGTCCGGCTTTGGGCTACGCAGGGTTCGGGGGATGGGTGTCCTCTGCCGGTGTACTGCAGCTCCGGGGGTGCGGGCTCCGGAGGCTTTCAGCACTGTTGAATATCCAGCTACCTCAAGTATGTACAGCCCGCACCCTCTGCTGCTGATATCCGGCATGCTGCTGCTGGTTGTCCCCCCGCCCGGCTCGGCCACACAGCTGTATGGTGAGAAGGGCATCTCAGTTCCTGAGGTTTAACACATATGCCTCAGAAAATGGCCTCTGCGGTAATCGATACTAATGCTTACCGTGACAGTAACAGCGGGGAGGAAGGTGCACATCGGAATCCTGCAGCATGAAACAAGAACCCCTTCAGAGCGCAGCAGACCACACTGAAAAGGGTGCATACCCGGTGCGGTGCTCTGCATCCCGGGTCGTGCCGAAGATGTGGAGTGTCGGAGGTGGCAGAAGCGCCGCAGCTTGGGGTGAGAAACCGCTGCAGCCCTTCCGCTGCTAAACTCTGCAATTAGTCTATTAAGGGGGTGGGCTCCCTCATCATAGTGCCCCACAGGCCATGTTAATTCTGGGGGTAGGATCCCCTAACTCTATAATGGGAATTTTGGCTCATATCATGTGCTGTAACGTGAATTTTGGCTCATACCGTGTGCTATAATGTGAATTTCGGCTCATACTATGTGGGGTAATGTGAATTTTGGCTCATACCGTGTGCTGTAATGTGAATTACGGCTCATACCGTGTGCTGTAATGTGAATTTCGGCTCATACCATGTGGGGTAATGTGAATTTTGGCTCATACCATGTGGAGTAATGTGAATTTTGGCTCATACCATGTGGGGTAATGTGAATTTCGGCTCATACTGTGTGCCATAATGTGAATTTCAGCTCATGCCGTGTGGGGCAATGTGAATTTCGGCTCATACTGTGTGCTATAATGTGAATTTCGGCTCATACCGTGTGCTATAATGTGAAAGGGGCACCAGTACTAGATAGTACAAGGGGTCCTAATACACTGAAGGACACGCCCCTTTTGAGTGACCGCGCCCCTTTTCCGGAGCGCGCGCGCCTGCGGCGCGCGCATAATTGCTATATAAACTCTTTCATTCCACCTTCAAAATTCTACTTCGACCACTGCACCTACATACACATACATACACACCCTGACATCTTTATATGCAGTGACACCGGTGGCGTCTGCACATACTTTCCTTTTGTATTTTTTTTATTTATTATTATTAGCATTTTATTAATTTATTCTTTTTATTAGAAATTTTTTTTTTTTTTTGGGGGGGGGGGGGGGGGGGGCGCCATTATTGATCTTGCCCTGGGCTCCAAAAACCCTAGTTACGCCTCTGCTCTGGACACTACGCTGACAGACACAGCAAACCTTCTTGCCACAGCTCGCATTGATGTGCCATCCTGGATGAGCTGCACTACCTGAGCCACTTGTGTAGGTTGTAGGGAGGTCATACAGGCACGTGGAGGCCACACACACTACTGAGCCTCATTTTGACTTGTTTTAAGGACATTACATCAAAGTTGGATCAGCATGTAGTGTGTTTTTCCACTTTAATTTTGAGGGTGACTCCAAATCCAGACCTCCATGGGTTAATAAATTTGATTTCCATTGATAATTTTTGGGTGATTTTGTTGTCAGCACATTCAACTATGTAAAGAACATAGTATTTAATAAGAATATTTCATTCATTCAGATCTAGGATGTGTTATTTTAGTGTTCCCTTTATTTTTTTGAGCAGTGTATATAAAACAGTACTTAGGTCAACAGTTAACAGTCCACGTGGATCACATTTGGGAATAGTAACAAGGGGACACGGCACACTAATTGAGGTTCCTGGTCATGTCACGGGGAAAAATACCCAACACCAACAATATTAAAAAATCTCATGTCGACCTTTACAGGTGTCGACCTGTCCCATGGCGATCTTTTCAGTGTGTCGTCATTTTTCCCATGTCGACCATTAGTAGTCAACCTATTGACTGTCAAAACGATCCAGGCCGACCCATTGATCCATAACCATTTACACTGTTATGTTCTTCAGATGTGCACAATCATTGTAGTTTTGTCTTGCACTAGTGAAAAGATCACCAGTAAACGCGAGCTGCTGTCACGATAAGGGGTTGACGCCAGTGGACGGACCGCACCTTGCAGGACTTCTCCCAGCGCATTCCCAGAACAGATGCAAATGATGGAAGGTGACAAGCATTGCAGCTTCCTCTGTCTGCATCAGTCCGGTGCATGTAGCAAACCGTTTGTGATTGGCTGTTTGGGAACACTCCGCCGACTCTGATTGGTGCTTACTTTGTTCATCGGCCATAGACTATATTTTTCTGCATATATTTTAGCAAACATGGGCCCAGATTTATCAAGCCTTGTAGAGTGATAACTTGCACGGTGATAAAGTACCAGCCAATCAGCTCCTAACTGTCATTTTTCAAACACAGCCTGTGATATGACAGCTGGTTGGTTGGTGCTTTATCACCTTGCAATTTATAACTCTCCAAGGCTTGATAAATCTGAGCCTGAGTCGGCTCTGCCACACACACAGATACGGAGCGCGTCCCTTTAATATGGCATGCCTGTTACAGAACAGGAGCCGCAAGGCCATATCTTGCAGAACACAAGCCATTCCGTTATGAGCGTTCCCGTCTTGTTGTTACTGTACACTGACAAAGCATCATGTCAGCTGAAGCAGAGGGTTTAATGGGTTCTGCAGCAGAACCTCCGCCTGTCAGGCCGCTCTGCGAGCATCACCCTGCCGGCAGAGATATCCTCTGCTTTCCCCAGTAGGAAACTGTTTCCTCTCTTGTGCTATAAACAGATGACAAGAAGCAGCTCAGGGACCTCTTCTGCCCGGCTGGCTCAGCAATATGCGTCCTAATGAGCGCCAGTACCAGCGTACAGCGGCAGCGCCAGCCACTCATTCATAGTACCTGGGCACTGGCACCTCAGGAGAGCGCTGTTTCATGATGTGAAGACATCTTGCATCATCGGTGATTGCAGGCACATCCCACCCATCGCTCAGTATAGAGGAGAAATGGCTACTTACATGTACAGAGGATGTGATGATAATCTGATGCAAATGGAACATAATCCCCAGAAAATGATGCAATTTGCATGTACGTTGCATTGCATTACTCTTGGAGTGTTGCCACAGGTGAACTTTCATTGTCTGAGTAGAACCACTGTGCGTATTAACCCTCTCCCTGCCGGAGTACTACTGCAATCTTGCTACTTAAGCAGTCGGGAGTTTTTTTTAATGAATACATTTAGGCATCAATAGGGTGACTTAGGGGGGAAATTTGTCAAATCTTGGAGAGAGATAAAGCAGAGAGAAATAAAGTACAGACCATTCAGCTTCTTGTTGGAATATGTGTGTACAGATGTGGTGGCGGTGATATGGCAGCGTGTAGGTACACACCAGAGGATGCCCTGAGTCAGTGAACAGCCCAGTACTTAACCAATGTGGTTTATTTAGTAGCAATGTGAAGGTACAGCCGTACTCACAGTTATACACAGACTCTCAGCATGGAGCGGAGCTTGAACGGAGCATACCGGTCGCCAGCCAGTGACTGTATGTCGGCAGCGGCGCAGGATGCAAGCGGTACCAGCCTCTCTAGCGGTAAAAGCCGTGTCTAACCATTGTGGATGCAGCAATCACAGGGTCTCTCTCCGGAGCTAAATGGAAGACGTCCATCTCCCACTGTGGCACTCTAAGACAGTGATAAGATGACACTACATATGCGCAGTAGCAGTAGTAGGTTCAGCGGCCATCTTGGTTTGGGATTTGAAGCCTCCCTGAAGGAACTTTAAGCATGGTATATGCACAGTAGCGCTTTCCAACTTCAACACTCCCGTCATTTTCAAACTTAGGGGTCTATGTATTAAGCCTTGGAGAGAGATAAAGTGAACAGAGATAAAGTACCAGCCAATCAGCTCCTAACTGTCATGTTACAGGCTGTGTTTGAAAAATGACAGGAGCTGGTTGGCTGGTACTTTATCTCCGTCCACTTTGTCTCTCTCCTCCGAGGCATAGTACACAAACACCACAGCCTGTACAATGACAGCTAGAAGCTGATGGGTTGGCACTTTATCTCTCCCTCCAGTTTATCTCTCTCCAGCCTTTGATAAATCTCCATCTTAATTTTGCATTACACATGGGTGTATTTTGTGTCACATTGGGGCATGAAGGGAAATACAATAGGTCAGCCCACGAAATTCCATTTATTTTATTCATTTGGTACGGGTGTGGATCTTAGCGTCGACCACAATTAGGTCAACAGTAAGTAGGTCGACCTTCTGTCAAGTCGACCTACAACAAGTCGACCTAGAGTCCCTGTGGACCTAGAAACCAAGTCGACCTACTTACTGTTGACCAATAGTGGTCGACCTAGACACTGTCGACCTAAGGGGGTCATTCCATCCCGATCGCTCGCTGCAGTTTGTCACAGCGCAGCGATCGGGTCGGAACTGCGCATGGGCCGGAGCCGCAGTGCACCGGCGCACGGCAGTCGTCGTTTCCCAGCGATTGCCTCTGAGACAGAGGCGGTCGCTGGGCGGGAGGGGGCTGTACGGCAGCGTGAAGCCGCCTTTTAGTGGGAGCAGTCTGGCCAACGCAGGCGTGGTCAGACTGATGGCGGGACGGGCCACGGCGGCTGCGTGACATCACACACAGCCGCTGCGGGCCGGGGAGCGATGAGTAGACCCTAAGTTTGGTCGACCTAGAGACCGGAAACCGTTTGGTACTTGTTCATAATAAGGATGCCACTGCCACTGCTCAGCTGAAACACTTTTTCTTGAAATCCCTTCTACCAGCCTCAGTTTGGTGGACGAGTCATCACATCAGCCAACCAGCGGAAGACTGAACACAGCGGCTCAAGTGGAAGGAGCAACGCTGAACCAAAAGTACATTTAAATAATCTTACAGTATGTTAAAAGAAAAACATTTATATTAATGAACATGGGGTTTCCACTGGGTACAAACTGACTGCGGACAGCCCGGAGCCCATGGTAGATTTATTGGTTTCCTCTCACAAAAGGTCAGATGGTGGAAAGATCATGAATACAGGACAGGTCTATAACCATTAAGGAGTGAGGATGCTGCGTGGAGACATGATGGTATATGGGGGTGCTACAGTAACAACTGAACTGAGGAAATTAATGGCAGAAAGAGATTGTGGCCGCATGGTAAGATAATTTATGATTAATGCCGCAGACTACACCTTAATAACCTATATTAAAAATAACAATATTAATTGCAAAAATAATGGTCAACTACGTAGATTTGATTTATCGGTCTATAGTGAAACACAGAAATTGCGCGCGCATTTCACAGACTTACTGCAAGGAAGATAACCCTTGAGAAGTTCGGTAGACTTCTTGGAAAGCAGCCACTAACCCCTATTGCACACTGTAACTGAAGCCGCTGTGGCCGCTGTAATAAATTCTTTACCTACGTACTCTGTCCCCAGTTAGCGTACACAGTCCCGTACTGTGCACGCACTTTGCGTACACACGCCGGAATAGCCGTGCAGCTTACACTCAGACCGACACGCTGAGAGCACGAGGCAGCTCTAGGTGTGGCAATTACACTATACAAGCACTCAACAGAAACTGAATGCGACACCAGTATTTGATTGTAAGTTGTGGTCCAAAGCAGCAACAAGTAATAATATATTTGAAAAAGGGGGTTACAGTCAGTTACAATATAAATGGTACAACACAATACAATTCAATCACAGAGAGAGAGTCACACCCAATGATACGTATGCTTTGTCGCTTGCGCCCGGATCCGGTCCCCAGTCGTCTGGCGAGACGACCTATGAGTCTTAAAAAAAGCAGAGAGAGAGAGTGATCGGCCCAGGTGCAAGGTTTATATACCCTTGCCCAAAATACAATACAGTGGGGTTGTATGCTCTCCACTGATTGGTTGGAGGGATGGTTGTTTACAGTACAGGAGAGGTCATTGGTCGGTTTGAAGAGATGGGCGATGCCTTGATCCAGGGGTGTGTACAGCTGGTCAGCTCTGGATTCCCGCCGCATACCAAGTACATAATAAACACAAATATACCTTTAATCTGCCTTTGCGAATAACTATTCGCAACGACATGCGATCTTCTCCAAACCAACACCGGATTATTACTCATAATTATCCGAACACGTAGATACCATGCATGATGCTCTGATGAGTTACTGTCCCCTTGCATACTGTAAAGGTGTATAATTCCCTTGTTGTGCCTTGTAAATAAGTAAAAGTTGCATGAGGGGAAAGGGGAGACTATGTGTAATGTGTGTACTAAGTTTGGGAAATATGTAATGTGTGACAGATATTTCCATGTTCATGAGGTTACTTTGTTATGTTATCTCCAGGCAAAATGATCCTACACATGAAATGACCAACCATTCTCAAGATACACACAAATAAATATATATATATATATATATATATATATATTTATAAGTGTTTCCCTGCTATTATATCTACCTTTCAAAGGTTTTCTAGACTGCAGGCTGCCTGTAGTTAATAATTTGCAACTACAGGCTTGTGTGTATCTATTGGGATATTTGTCTCCCATTGTTCTGGCCCCCACCAAACGATGACTTGTTCGGTTTGTGTTTGTCTTTCTTCACAGACCAGAGGGTCTGTTCAAACATTGGAGTGAACAAGACATTGTGTTGGAAGGATGTGCATGTTTGGTTAGATTAGTGTGTGTGTGAACAGTGACTCGACACAGGCTGGGCACTGTGGCATGTGTCTGTAATCATTTCCATTGCAAGTAAGAATATTTCTGTAATTGCTCAAACCACGCCCGTACGCGCACTCCCGTGGGAGGCGATTGTACGCAATTTGCGAGTATGCGCACGCACGTCAGACTAAGTACATGCATGGATGCTATCTGTGTGGTGTTTGCATGTGGTGTGTGTATTGCAATATTTTTCGACTTCGACACCCTTTATTGCTCTTTGGGGGCAATTCCAAGTTGATCGCAGCAGGAAATTTTTTAGCAGTTGGGCAAAACCATGTGCACTGCAGGAGAGGCAGATATAACATGTGCAGAGAGAGATAGATTTGGGTGGGTTATTTTGTTTCTGTGCAGGGTAAATACTGGCTGCTTTATTTTTACACTGCAATTTAGATTGCAGATTGAACTCACCACACCCAAATCTATCTTTCTCTGCACATGTTATATCTGCCCCCCCTGCAGTGCACATGGTTTTGCCCAACTGCTAAAAAATGTCCTGCTGCGATCAACTTGGAATTACCCCCTTTGTGCGATTTGTATTTTGGCTCATTGCAATAATTTTGCACAAAGATTTACAGCAAATCTTCAGAAACATGAAGTATCTGGACAGTAAGTTGCAAATCAGTACATATGAAACACTTTAACCATTTCACTGCCCTGCTGGAGATTTGTTTCATTATCTGTAAATTGGGAGGAGGGGGCGACGATAGTCCCTGAGGGTCCAGGACTGCGCAGGTTGTCAGGAAGTGACTGCCAGGATGATTAATCTGCTAATTGATCCACAAGCTCCCCAGTGAACCCTGAACGGTTATGAGTTAGTGAGGCCGGAGGGCTTATAGTGCTCCTTGCTATTTGTCAATATGTAACCTAAAGGAATGAATTCATTGCTAGATAAGCCATAAGCCAGCATTTAGCTACATTAGGGCTATTGAGCAGGTTTAGGTCGGGGCCTTGTACTTCCAACGTGTCCGTCTCTGGTGCTGGCAACAGCGTGGAACCTTCTAATCACAAAAGAAACTATTTAGCTTGGAATATTGTAGCACCACGGTTGGTCCAATCAGACTTACTCTTAATACCCAGCAGAGCGCAGCTTGTGGCCAGGTTGTCACGCGGAGTGTATCTGCTAAAAGGTGTTTGATCCCTGATTGATCCCTATATGTGATCTGTATGGTTCTACTAGATAAGGGGCGAGAGTTTAAGGATAAAGATGATGAGATGCCCTTTAAGAAACCATGTGAGTCACTGTGATATAACTTGGTGTTTTGGGGTCTTTATTTGCTATATTTATACGTTTTTGCGCTAATTAGAGAATATGGAGGTAACGTGAAAATAATAACTATGATGTTCTAAGGTGGGGGGGGGTAGTTCCTTAGGGTTCATTTTAAATGATCTACTGAAATGCAGGTGACGGGCACAGCAGTGCTCAGTACTGTGCCACGCGCTGCGTAACGTGATGGCGCTTACTAAATAAACAGTAATATATCCATAAACTGTTTTAAAAAACAGGAATTACCCTCCTTAGTATATCCTTAACCAAAAGTGTCAGCTCCCCCTGGTGGCAAAGTGTATCCTGCCCTTGCGCTGCCTGCCCTCAGGAAATGAACGAAAGATTAGCAGAATTGCGAATAGACACTTCTTAGCAGTTTCTGAGTAGCTCCAGACTTACTCGGCATCTGCGATCAGTTCAGTCAGTTTCGTTCCTGGTTTGACGTCACAAACACACCCAGCGTTCGCCCAGACACTCCCCCGTTTCTTCAGACACTCCCGCGTTTTTCCCAGAAACGGCAGCGTTTTTTCGCACACACCCATAAAACGGCCAGTTTACGCCCAGAAACACCCACTTCCTGTCAATCACATTATGATCACCAGAACGAAGAAAAAACCTCGTAAAGCCGTGAGTAAAATACCTAACTTAATAGCAAATTTACTTGGCGCAGTCGCACTGCGGACATTGCGCATGCGCATTAGCGACTAATCGCTCCATTGCGAAATAAAAATAACGAGCGATCAACTTGGAATGACCACCCTTGTAATGTACATAACCTTACTTATCGTACATCTGTGTAATGCGTCTCACCAAAGCGTGCTCCATCTGCGCAGTAACGTCTGTAGTGCCACAAGTAAGAAAGCTACGGCTCACACTGTAATAGAGATGGCAGCGGGTCTTGGGCCTGTAAATGTAACAGAAAGTCAGCGCATATTTCCTGCACATTAGAAGTTGGACAATAATATTAAGTCTTACAGTAGTTTCCATAAGCGGTAGGATTGGTGACCATGTGAGGGTTGATGCTCGGTTGAATGCATGTGAGTATAAAATAAATACTCAAGTCAAACACACATAAGAATAGCGTATTTACGCCCATACAGTATGTTGTATCGGAGGCATCTCAAGATGTATTCGGGTCTGCGTCAGTAGTAGCTGCACCGGGTTTACACCAAACCTACGTCAGATACCCTCACACCCAAACAGGCCATAATCACATGAAATGTTTATTATTTGCCTATTAAACCCAACAAAGGAATGGTTTTAGGGTTTTATTTAAATGAAAAATCATTAAAATAAAATAGGATTGCTTTTTGATTGTAATTGAATGCTGAAACGAAACGAGTCCTAAAATACGCCAACTGACTAATATAAAATTGGCACAGTCCATGCAGATAGCACCAGTCAGTTTTAGGCGAGAATCTGCAATCAGCCAATCAAAAATGGCTGGCTTTTGATGGCGGCATACATCATCATCACCATCAGTGTGTATTAAGGATGTATAGCGCGCCATTGTATGGTGGTGGGGCTTACGCCGTCAAATCTTGAAATGCAATGATGCCTAACCTAAATGATAAGATGGAGGAACCATCACAATGGTGCGTATATGTGCAAAAAACACTTGGTTTGTGCGTGCCCCATAGCGAGCCATGGCCAGCCTTGATGTAAGCGCGGAGTTCAGCCTGAATTCAGGTTTAATTTAGCATTGGACGATCTTCCATTCCACCCCATTGGATGGCAGCGACCATCAGTTAAGCTGCCAGTGAATGGTACCAACAGAAGACAATCACTGATGCCATTAAACCATGGAGTATAAATGTCCATTCCTGGCGTGAATTTGCTCCACCCTCCCTAATCCGTCACTAATATGGCGTCTGGCAGGCATATGTGCGGCGCGGCCTTAGCTTGCAGCTGGTATGGGCTGCAGTGTTTTTTCTTATTCATAGTGGGGGTTTTTTTTTTCTAAAAGTGTTATTAAATTAAAGCATTTTGATGAGTTCTACAGGAGTTAAACAGGAGGAAATAGTAGGATAACAGTCTATCTGAAATCTCTGCTATGGTAAAACTACTTTTGAGGAAACTGCTTTTTGGCCTCCCTCCAATTCAAACACCTGAAGGCTACTTGCTGTATACCCTGCTTGGACATCGCAAGGAGATAACACTCACTTGATAAACTTCTGATTCTTTTTAGGGGGTCATTCCGAGTTGATCGCTCGTTATTTTTTCTCTTGCAACGGAGCGATTAGTCGCTAATGCGCATGCGCAATGTCCGCAGTGCGACTGATCCAAGTAAATTTGCTATTAAGTTTGGTATTTTACTCACGACATTACGAGGTTTTTTCTTCGTTCTGGTGATCGTAATGTGATTGACAGGAAGTGGGTGTTTCTGGGCGGAAACTGGCCGTTTTATGGGAGTGTGCGAAAAAAGCGCTGCCGTTTCTGGGAAAAACGCGGGAGTGGCTGGAGAAACGGGGGAGTGTCTGGGCGAACGCTGGGTGTGTTTGTGACGTCAAACCAGGAATGAAACTGACTGAACTGATCGCAGTGGCAGAGTAAGTCTCGAGCTACTCAGAAACTGCTAAGAAGTGTCTATTCACAAATCTGCTAATCTTTCGTTCGCAAATCTACTTTGCTAAGATTCACTCCCAGTAGGCGGCGGCTTAGCGTGTGCAAAGCTGCTAAAAGCAGCTTGCGAGCGAACAACTCGGAATGAGGGCCTTAGTCTCTGCCAAACACCCTTCCTTCCCCAGGGGTGGCGAGCTGCAATGCATGAAAAGTGACACATTTGAGTGACCAAATGGCTCTTTTCGTGGTCACGCCAAGCACTTTGGTTGGGTTTATCTGCTCTACCCAGCTAAACCCAACCTCTATGGACGTGATGTATCTGCGCTAAAAAAGATCAACTGAATATCGCCCCACAATCTCCCGTCACTTTAGACGGGAGACCGTCAATTTATCAGTTTAATTCTTCTCTTTATATTAAGCAGATGCCCAGTTAGCATCAGCCACATAATGCAACTGTATCTCCATTAGTATAACCTTTGCTGTTTCATTACTGAGCAGATGACCACGTATTCGGTTACTTTCTTACATTCCTGCAATCTGCTAATTTAATTAATGTATTTCCTGTTTTTCATGCGTCTGCAGTTTCCCTAAATGGCTGCCTCTTTTATTTATTACATTACAGAGGTACAATATGTTACCTTTCATGGTGTCGCTGCACCCAGGAGCCTGCTGTACATCTGACGCACCAGTAAGCACAGATAATGCCTGGACATGAGAGAAACATTTCCCTTTATCTGGTGAGCAGTTGGGACACTTGGGACCACACAGGCAGCTGCTGAGGCTTCATTTGTCCCTTCCAATCTGCCTAATGTTTGTTCTCCACATTATCTCTCTGTCTGTGAGGAGCTAATCTCACTTCTAGGAGCTGGTCATTAACCGAGACAAAAGGACATTTTCTGTGCCTCCTTAGAGGAGGGTTTTAGTGCCCAAAGGAAACGGGAGACAAGAAACCAATAAAAAGAAATTGGAAACGGAGTGCTTGGTCAGTAACAAAAATGCTTATTTAAAGAGCCGCTGAACTCGTCCACAAATACATATCTTATGGGCCAGTGGCGGAACTAGCGAGCGGTGGGCCCAGGTGCGACAAAATGCTTTGCCCCCCCCCCCCCATCCCATCCAAGTCCACCCCCTCACCCCTGGAGATGCCGTAACTAGACATTTTAGCACTGTGTGCAAGAAACGGCATCAGAGCCCCACCCCTGCATGTAAAACGGGCAGTGCGTACTGTAGGCGCGCGCAAAAATACATAGCGGCGTGGCTTCGTGGGGAAGGGGTGTGGCCACAAAGTAATACCAATTCATAAAACGGTGCACAGTAGTTTCCATTCTTCAAATTACGCCGCACAGTAGCACCACTACACCAGGTAGAGACCCTTTTATACCTTACGACGGACAGATTCCTCTTTTTACACATTACAGCAGACAGCGTCCCCTTTTTACACATTACGGCAGACAGCGTCCCCTTTTTATACATTACGGCAGATAGCGTCCCCCTTTTTACACATAAGGCAGACAGCGTGCCCTTTTTACACATAACGGCAGACAGCGTACACTTTTTACACATAACGGCAGACAGCGTAGCCTTGTTAAACATAGCGGCAGACAGCGTGCCCTTTTTACACATAACGGCAGACAGCGTCCCCTTTTTACACATTACGGCAGACAGCGTGCCCTTGTTACACATTACGGCAGGCAGATTCCCCCTTTTTACACATCACGTCAGGCAGATTCCCCCTTTTTACACATTGCGGCAAAGGTTCCCCCTTTTTACACATTACGGCCGGCAGATTCCCCCTTTTTACACATTGCGGCAGACAGTCGCCCTTTTTCTACATGGAAAGAAAGAAAGAAAGAAAGAAAGAAAGAAAGAAAGAAAGAAAGAAAGAAAGAAAGAAAGAAAGAAAGAAAGAAAGAATGAATGAATTATACTTACCCTCTCCGCTGGCTCAGGCTCCTCGGTGCAGCTTCTGGTCACGATTCCCGGGCAGGAGAGAATGAGGAGGAGGGGGGGTGGAGGAGGGAGCCGCAGCAGCGCTGTGTTATTGGTGGAGGCGCTGCTGCTGCTGCCCCTCTGCTTCACTATAGGCTGTTCTCGGAAGATAGCCTATAGTGAAGCAGAGGGCCAGCAGCAGCAGCGCCTCAACCAGTAGTAAAGCGCTGCTGCGGCTCCCTCCTCCACCTCCCTCCTCCTCCTTCTCCCCCGTACCGCTGCTCCTCTCCTCTCTGTCCGGGCGGCTGTGTGTTGCGGGCAGCGGTTGCCCGCAGCACGCAGCGGCATGTAATGAGTCAGTTTGACTCATTACATGCTTTGGGCCCCAACGCACTGGTTGCACTGGCGGTAGTTCCGCCTCTGTTATGGGCCCTACACACTCGGCGATCTGCCGCCGAGCTGCCCGACGGCGGATATGGCCGACGGGCGACCCAGCGGCGGGGAGAGGTGACGGGGGGAGTTTCTTCACTCCCCCCATCACCCGGCACCATAGCAGTGCATGCTAATATGGACGAGATTGCCCATATTGGCCTGCGGGGCCGCGCATCGTTCATCGTTGGTGCCTACACACTGCGCGATATGAACGAGTTCTCGTTCATTAATGAACGAGAATGTTCACATCGTGCAGTGAGATCTGTACATTAAGTGTGTAGGGCCCATAAGTGTTTCAGGCGGCGGCGATACTAGAGGCAAATGGGCAAAGCTCTTGAAAATTCAATTTGTGAGCGATTCAACAAACTCGCCCATAAAAATGACACAATTCAGTAGCTCGTTGGTTAAAATGTTCCCTTAACTTCCTGCCGTTCCCTGAGCGATAACATACTCTCCAACATTTTGCACAGAAAAATTGGTACAAATTACAAAGGGGGCGTGGTCACGGGTAAAGGGGGCGTGGTCACACCCCCTTTCCTATACTTTCAATGGAAGTTTGGAGAGCCAAAAATCGGCACAGACCATAAATAAAAAAGATACTGTACCTGCTAAAAAGGTCCAGCTGGAGGGTATGCCATACTGGTAAGTGTCTGGTGTTTAATGTGATTGGAAACTAGGCAAGCCTCAGCTACTGTTGCTTTATATTGGTGGAACAACCGTGGCACATCGGCTTTGGGTATATCTCGGAATCAGGCCCAAAGCACAGAATTTAGAGACAGCTCCCTCTGCTTTCATTAGTCTGAATTAGCTGTTTATTAGTAAAATTGGAGAAAGCCCGACACATTTTTACAATTTGGAAAACAGACTTATTTGCGTTGCAATTGGTGTAAATATTAGAGTGGAAGTGCTAATAATTTTTGCTTAAATACTCAAAGTAAAAATTTATATTTTCACGCAAACTTGCTAAAAAGTTCTTGCCAGGAGACGGGCTGCGATAAGAGGGCATCCTGGTGAAGGACCGGAAGCGGTAGAATAGTGTAACACTACTGTATCACACTCGCTTCCTGGTTCCAGTCCCCGGCAACCCATGCGCAGGTGTGGTTGTTGGCCAGAACATGTGGACGGAGGAACCGACACAGAGAGAGCGGAATCTCCGATATCTGCCGCAATTACTATTTGTGGCCATCCCCGAAAATGGCTGTTTTAGGGGAATATCCTGCAAATATTATTTGATAAATAGGCGCCTTAAACTTGGTGAACAGAACATACAGCTGTAGTCACGCTAATCACGTCTATGATTATTCAGATCAGAGATTAGCTAGGCGTGACTGGTGTTCCTGTTTACGCACACGTGCGAATAGTAGAGATGAGCGGGTTCGGTTCCTCGGAATCCGAACCCCCCCGAACTTCAGCCTTTTTACACGGGTCCGAGGCAGACTCGGATCTTCCCGCCTTGCTCGGCTAACCCGAGCGCGCCCGAACGTCATCATCCCGCTGTCGGATTCTCGCGAGGCTTGTATTCTATCGCGAGACTCGGATTCTATATAAGGAGCCGCGCGTCGCCGCCATTTTCACACGTGCATTGAGATTGATAGGGAGAGGACGTGGCTGGCGTCCTCTCCGTTTAGATAGAGAGTGAGACAATTGATTTACTAGTAATTTAATTTTAGTAATTTTGGGGAGCATTAGGAGTACTCAGAGAGTGCAGAGTTTTGCTGATAGTTATACTAGTGACCACCAGTTTTATTTATTATTTAAAATCCGTTCTCTGCCTGAAAAAAAACGATACACAGTCACATACCATATCTGTGCTCAGCCTCAGTGTGCTGCATGATAATATCATCTATGTATATCTGACTGTGCTGAGTGCTCACTGCTCACACAGCTTAATTGTGGGGGAGACTGGGGAGCAGTTATAGCAGGAGTACATAACAGTGCACACTTTTGCTGCCAGTGTGACTGACCAGTGACCACCAGTATATTGTCTGCCTGAAAAAGTTAAACACTCGTGTGGTGTTTTTTTTTTTTATTCTATAAACGCATTCTGCTGACAGACAGTGTCCAGCAGGTCTGTCATTCATTATATTATAATATATACCTGCAGTAGTGATATATATATTTTTTATATCATTATCATCCAGTCTATACTAGCAGACGCAGTACGGTAGTCCACGGCTGTAGCTACCTCTGTGTCGGCAGTGCTCGTCCATAATTGTATACCTACCTGTGGTGGGTTTTTTTTTTCTATCTTCTTCATACTAGTAGTTTAGGAGTCTGCTGCTGACAGTGTCCAGCAGGTCCGTCATTATATAATATATACCTGTCCTGCAGTAGTGATATATATATATATTTTTTATATCATTATCATCCAGTCTATACTAGCAGACGCAGTACGGTAGTCCACGGCTGTAGCTACCTCTGTGTCGGCAGTGCTCGTCCATAATTGTATACCTACCTGTGGTGTGTTTTTTTTTCTATCTTCTTCATACTAGTAGTTTAGGAGTCTGCTGCTGACAGTGTCCAGCAGGTCCGTCATTATATAATATATACCTGTCCTGCAGTAGTGATATATATATATTTTTTATATCATTATCATCCAGTCTATACTAGCAGACGCAGTACGGTAGTCCACGGCTGTAGCTACCTCTGTGTCGGCAGTGCTCGTCCATAATTGTATACCTACCTGTGGTGGGTTTTTTTTTCTATCTTCTTCATACTAGTAGTTTAGGAGTCTGCTGCTGACAGTGTCCAGCAGGTCCGTCATTATATAATATATACCTGTCCTGCAGTAGTGATATATATATATTTTTTATATCATTATCATCCAGTCTATACTAGCAGACGCAGTACGGTAGTCCACGGCTGTAGCTACCTCTGTGTCGGCAGTCACTCGCCATCCATAAGTATACTAGTATCCATCCATCTCCATTGTTTACCTGAGGTGCCTTTTAGTTGTGCCTATTAAAATATGGAGAACAAATATGTTGAGGTTCCAAAAATAGGGAAAGATCAAGATCGACTTCCACCTCGTGCTGAAGCTGCTGCCACTAGTCATGGCCGAGACGATGAAATGCCATCAACGTCGTCTGCCAAGGCCGATGCCCAATGTCATAGTACAGAGCATGTAAAATCCAAAACACCAAATATCAGTAAAAAAAGGACTCAAAATCTAAAATAAAATCGTCGGAGGAGAAGCGTAAACTTGCCAATATGCCATTTACCACACGGAGTGGCAAGGAACGGCTGAGGCCCTGGCCTATGTTCATGGCTAGTGGTTCAGCTTCACATGAGGATGGAAGCACTCAGCCTCTTGCTAGAAAAATGAAAAGACTTAAGCTGGCAAAAGCACAGCAAAGAACTGTGCGTTCTTCGAAATCACAAATCCACAAGGAGAGTCCAATTGTGTCGGTTGCGATGCCTGACCTTCCCAACACTGGACGTGAAGAGCATGCGCCTTCCACCATTTGCACGCCCCCTGCAACTGCTGGAAGGAGCACCCGCAGTCCAGTTCCTGATAGTCAGATTGAAGATGTCAGTGTTGAAGTACACCAGGATGAGGAGGATATGGGTGTTGCTGGCGCTGGGGAGGAAATTGACCAGGAGGATTCTGATGGTGAGGTGGTTTGTTTAAGTCAGGCACCCGGGGAGACACCTGTTGTCTGTGGGACGAATACGGAACATCCTCCCTTATACGTCACCTGCAGCGCATTCATCATAAGTCAGTGACAAGTTCAAAAACTTTGGGCGACAGCGGAAGCAGTCCACTGACCAGTAAATCCCTTCCTCTTGTAACCAAGCTCACGCAAACCACCCCACCAACTCCCTCAGTGTCAATTTCCTCCTTCCCCAGGAATGCCAATAGTCCTGCAGGCCATGTCACTGGCAATTCTGACGAGTCCTCTCCTGCCTGGGATTCCTCCGATGCATCCTTGCGTGTAACGCCTACTGCTGCTGGCGCTGCTGTTGTTGCTGCTGGGAGTCGATGGTCATCCCAGAGGGGAAGTCGTAAGACCACTTTTACTACTTCCACCAAGCAATTGACTGTCCAACAGTCCTTTGCGAGGAAGATGAAATATCACAGCAGTCATCCTGCTGCAAAGCGGATAACTGTGGCCTTGGCATCCTGGGCGGTGAGAACCGTGGTTCCGGTATCCATCATTACTGCAGAGCCAACTATAGACTTGTTTGAGGTACTGTGTCCCCGGTACCAAATACCATCTAGGTTCCATTTCTCTAGGCAGGCGATACCGAAAATGTACACAGACCTCAGAAAAAGACTCACCAGTGTCCTAAAAAATGCAGTTGTACCCAATGTCCACTTAACCACGGACATGTGGACAAGTGGAGCAGGGCAGACTCAGGACTATATGACTGTGACAGCCCACTGGGTAGATGTATGGACTCCCGCCGCAAGAACAGCAGCGGCGGCACCAGTAGCAGCATCTCGCAAACGCCAACTCTTTCCTAGGCAGGCTACGCTTTGTATCACCGCTTTCCAGAATACGCACACAGCTAAAAACCTCTTACGGCAACTGAGGAAGATCATCGCAGAATGGCTTACCCCAATTGGACTCTCCTGTGGATTTGTGGCATCGGACAACGCCAGCAATATTGTGTGTGCATTAAATATGGGCAAATTCCAGCACGTCCCATGTTTTGCACATACCTTGAATTTGGTGGTGCAGAATTATTTAAAAAACGAGAGGGGCGTGCAAGAGATGCTGTCGGTGGCCAGAAGAATTGCGGGACGCTTTCGGCGTACAGGCACCACGTACAGAAGACTGGAGCACCACCAAAAACGCCTGAACCTGCCCTGCCATCATCTGAAGCAAGAAGTGGTAACGAGGTGGAATTCAACCCTCTATATGCTTCAGAGGTTGGAGGAGCAGCAAAAGGCCATTCAAGCCTATACAACTGAGCACGATATAGGAGGTGGAATGCACCTGTCTCAAGCGCAGTGGAGAATGATTTCAACGTTGTGCAAGGTTCTGCAACCTTTTGAACTTGCCACACGTGAAGTCAGTTCAGACACTGCCAGCCTGAGTCAGGTCATTCCCCTCATCAGGCTTTTGCAGAAGAAGCTGGAGACATTGAAGGAGGAGCTAACACAGAGCGATTCCGCTAGGCATGTGGGACTTGTGGATGGAGCCCTTAATTCGCTTAACAAGGATTCACGGGTGGTCAATCTGTTGAAATCAGAGCACTACATTTTGGCCACCGTGCAGGGGTTCAAAGAACTGCTGGTGAGAAAATTGTCAAGTCAAGCGGAACGCGACCTGTCAACATCTCCTCCTTCACATTCTCCCGCAACTGGGGGTGCGAGGAAAAGGCTCAGAATTCCGAGCCCACCCGCTGGCGGTGATGCAGGGCAGTCTGGAGCGACTGCTGATGCTGACATCTGGTTCGGACTGAAGGACCTGCCAACGATTACGGACATGTCGTCTACTGTCACTGCATATGATTCTCTCCCCATTGAAAGAATGGTGGAGGATTATATGAGTGACCGCATCCAAGTAGGCACGTCAGACAGTCTGTACGTATACTGGCAGGAAAAATAGGCAATTTGGAGGCCCTTGCACAAACTGGCTTTATTCTACCTAAGTTGCCCTCCCACAAGTGTGTACTCCGAAAGAGTGTTTAGTGCCGCCGCTCACCTTGTCAGCAATCGGCGTACGAGGTTACTTCCAGAAAATGTGGAGAAGATGATGTTCATTAAAATGAATTATAATCAATTCCTCCATGGAGACATTCACCAGCAGCAATTGCCTCCACAAAGTACACAGGGAGCTGGGATGGTGGATTCCAGTGGGGACGAATTGATAATCTGTGAGGAGGGGGATGTACACGGTGATGAATCGGAGGATGATGATGAGGTGGACATCTTGCCTCTGTAGAGCCAGTTTGTGCAAGGAGAGATTAATTGCTTCTTTTTTGGTGGGGGTCCAAACCAACCCGTCATTTCAGTCACAGTCGTGTGGCAGACCCTGTCACTGAAATGATGGGTTGGTTAAAGTGTGCATGTCCTGTTTATACAACATAAGGGTGGGTGGGAGGGCCCAAGGACAATTCCATCTTGCACCTCTTTTTTCTTTCATTTTTCTTTGCGTCATGTGCTGTTTGGGGAGTGTTTTTTGGAAGGGCCAGCCTGCGTGACACTGCAGTGCCACTCCTAGATGGGCTAGGTGTTTGTGTCGTCCACTAGGGTCGCTTAGCTTACTCACACAGCTACCTCATTGCGCCTCTTTTTTTCTTTGCGTCATGTGCTGTTTGGGGAGTATTTTTTGGAAGGGCCATCCTGCGTGACACTGCAGTGCCACTCCTAGATGGGCCAGGTGTTTGTGTCGGCCACTTGGGTCGCTGAGCTTAGTCATCCAGCGACCTCTGTGCAAATTTTAGGACTAAAAATAATATTGTGAGGTGTGAGGTGTTTAGAATAGACTGAAAATGAGTGTAAATTATGGTTATTGAGGTTAATAATACTTTGGGATCAAAATGACCCCCAAATTCTATGATTTAAGCTGTTTTTTAGGGTTTTTTGAAAAAAACACCCGAATCCAAAACACACCCGAATCCGACAAAAAAAATTCGGTGAGGTTTTGCCAAAACGCGTTCGAACCCAAAACACGGCCGCGGAACCGAACCCAAAACCAAAACACAAAACCCGAAAAATTTCCGGTGCACATCTCTAGCGAATAGTCGCATCCGCGATCCATAGGGAAAACACTATGCGACCGTGGGTGCGAATCTGGTGTAACCGTTGCTGTGACATGTGCGCATGCATTGCAGCAATGATTAGTACATACGTCTGTATGTTATAAAGCAGGGGTGTCAAAGACAAGGCCCGCGGGCCAAATCCGGCCCGCCAGACCTCGTCTGATGGCCCGCAGTGCCGCCGCCATGAAACCCCCTTCTCCCGAGTGCCCAGCTCGGGGGGGGCGGGGTTTCGCGGAATGACGCGATTGCGTCGTGACGTCACGGCGCAAACGCGTCATTCAACGAAACCCCGTCGGAGGAGGGAGAAGGGAGCCGCGCAGACGAGGAGGGAGAGGCGGCTGAAGAGCGGCGAGAACCGCTTCAAATGTAAGTCAGCCCCTCTCCCTTCTTCTCTTTCTCTCTCTCTCCCTCCTTCCACCACCTGCCACAATGTGTAAAATGGGGACCTGTACCTGCCGCTATGTGTAAAATGGGGACCTGTGCCTGCCACAATGTGTAAAATGGGGACCTGTACCTGCCGCTATGTGTAAAATGGGGACCTGTGCCTGCCACAATGTGTAAAATGGGGACCTGTGCCTGCCACAATGTGTAAAATGGGGACCTGTACCTGCCGCTATGTGTAAAATGGGGACCTGTACCTGCCGCTATGTGTAAAATGGGGACCTGTGCCTGCCGCTATGTGTAAAATGGGGACCTGTACCTGCCGCTATGTGTAAAATGGGGACCTGTGCCTGCCGCAATGTGTAAAATGGGGACCTGTGCCTGCCGCAATGTGTAAAATGGGGACCTGTACCTGCCACAATGTGTAAAATGGGGACCTGTACCTGCCGCTATGTGTAAAATGGGGACCTGTGCACTATAAAAGGGGGCACATGGCTGGGCACTATAAAAGGGGGCACATGGCTGGGCACTTTAAAAGGGGGCAGATGGCTGGGCACATATAAGGCAGGTGGAGCGGTAAATTTTGGATAGACCTACAGATACAACCGGCCCTTTGATGGGGACCAAACTGCTGATGCGGCCCCCGATGAATTTGAGTTTGACACCCCTGTTATAAAGCATTATTACAATATTTGTAATAAGCATTTGATAGACTGTAAAGGATCATTTGTATTTTCAGCTGCACTTGGGGATATGCCACAAGTAGAACCACCTGTTATATAACTATTTCACTGATAAAGGGATTCTTACAAAACTTGGTATATTGCAATTATTGGAAATTATGACTATAAAAAGCAAGGCTAACAGTAAAGAGTAAATATGTGTCAAACCACTATATATAAAAGCATCACAATTTGTGTAATACAAAATGATCTGTGAAGCTTTTTACATTTCAATATATTGGCACGTGCACCCCCTGTCATTTAGAGGAATTTTTTTTTAAACTTTCATTTTAGCTGCACGGGGGTTATCAGAGTGAGGCTGCTGCGGTCAAGTAAACCCTCCCACGTGCAGCTATGATTGCCCAGGGCCCAAGTGTGGAGTGAACATGGGCCCTCATTCCGAGTTGTTCGCTCGGTAAAAATCTTCGCATCGCAGCGATTTTCCGCTTAATGCGCATGCGCAATGTCCGCACTGCGACTGCGCCAAGTAAATTTGCTATGCAGTTAGTAAGTTTACTCACGGCTTTTTCATCGTTATGGCGATCGTAATGTGATTGACAGGAAATGGGTGTTACTGGGCGGAAACAGGCTGTTTTATGGGCATGTGGGGAAAAACGCTACCGTTTCCGGAAAAAACGCAGGAGTGGCCGGAGAAACGGGGGAGTGTCTGGGCGAACGCTGGGTGTGTTTGTGACGTCAAACCAGGAACGACAAGCACTGAAATGATCGCAGATGCCGAGTAAGTCTGGAGCTACTCAGAAACTGCTACGAGGTGTGTAATCGCAATATTGCGAATACATCGTTCGCAATTTTAAGATGCTAAGATTCACTCCCAGTAGGCGGCGGCTTAGCATGAGCAAATCTGCTAAAATCCGCTTGCGAGCGAACAACTCGGAATGAGGGCCATGGTATGTGCCCTGGCTTCGTGACGGTCACTTACAGCAGTGCCAGTCCCGGCTCCCAGCAACGACGCACATCTGCTGTAATGAGGACGCGACACTGCCACAGCCTGACAGATGAGCCGGGAGAAGAAAGCAGGCTTTGCTGCTGTGAGGTAGGTGGACGTCGGGGGACAGGTAGATGCTGGAATGGGACGGGGGACAGAGGGCACTATATAAAAAAAACACACTGGCAGGAGCTGAGGGGTCTATAACATATAAATCACTAGTGAGGCCACACCTTGAATACTGTGTACAGTTCTGGGCACCGTACTACAAAAAGGATATCCTGGAGCTTGAAAAGGTACAGAGGAGGGCGACCAAACTAATTAAGGGCATGGAGACGATGGAATACAAGGAAAGGCTTGAAAGACTAGGCATGTTTACATTGGAAAAGCAGAGACTAAGAGGGGATATGATCAACATCTACAAATATATAAGGGGACAATACACAGAGCTTGCGCGGGACCTGTTTTTGGTTAGATCAACACAGAGGACTCGTGGACACTCGCTCAGGTTAGAGGAAAGGAGATTCCGCACAATACGGCGTAAAGGCTTTTTCACGGTAAGGACAATACGTGTTTGGAATTCCCTGCCCGAGGGAGTTGTAATGGCAGAATCTGTCAACACCTTTAAGAATGGGTTAGATAAATTCCTATTGGATAAGGATATCCAGGGGTATGGTGCATAGTCATGCATTATAGTTACTATAAATAGGGATAAAATGCAATGGCTGACAGCAGCATCAGTCAGAAATTTTAGTCAAATCATCATGCGTAGGAGACCACAAATAGGTTGAACTCGATGGACAATTGTCTTTTTTCAACCTCAGATACTATGTTACTATGTTACTAGAAAAGGGGGAGCACTATAAGAAAAAATAAAAGCAGGTGGACCACTCCAACAAAAATGGGGACTATAACAAAAATCATTACAGAAGGGGACGCTGTAACTAAAAACACACTTGACTTGTCCCCTACCAGACCTGTCCCCGCACACTCACCCTGTCCCCTACCATACCTGTCCCCGCACACTCACCCTGTCCCCTACCAGGTCTGTCCCCGCACACTCACCCTGTCCCCTACCGGGTCTGTCCCCGCACACTCACCCTGTCCCCTACCAGACCTGTCCCTGCACACTCACCCTGTCCCCTACCAGGTCTGTCCCCGCACACTCATCCTGTCCCCTACCAGGTCTGTCCCTGCACACTCACCCTGTCCCCTACCAGGTCTGTCCCTGCACACTCACCCTGTCCCCTACCAGACCTGTCCCCGCACACTCACCCTGTCCCCTACCAGGTCTGTCCCCACACACTCACCCTGTCCCCTACCGGGTCTGTCCCCGCACACTCACCCTGTCCCCTACCAGACCTGTCCCCGCACACTCACCCTGTCCCCTACCAGACCTGTCCCCGCACACTCACCCTGTCCCCTACCAGACCTGTCCCCGCACACTCACCCTGTCCCCTACCAGGTCTGTCCCCTCACACTCACCCTGTCCCCTACCAGACCTGTCCCCGCACACTCACCCTGTCCCCTACCGGGTCTGTCCCCGCACACTCACCCTGTCCCCTACCAGACCTGTCCCAGCACACTCACCCTGTCCCCTACCAGACCTGTCCCTGCACACTCACCCTGTCCCCTACCAGGCCTGTCCCCGCACACTCGCCCTGTCCTTTACCAGGCCTGTCCCTGCACCATCACCCTGTCCCCTACCAGACCTGTCCTCGCACTCTCGCCCTGTTCCCTACCAGGCCTATCCCAGCACACTCGCCCTGTCCCCTACCAGACCTGTCCCCGCACACTCACCCTGTCCTTTACCAGGCCTGTCCCTGCACACTCACCCTGTCCCCTACCAGGCCTGTCCCCGCACACTCGCCCTGTCCTTTACCAGGCCTGTCCCTGCACACTCACCCTGTCCCCTACCAGACCTGTCCTCGCACTCTCGCCCTGTCCCCTACCAGACCTGTCCCCGCACACTCACCCTGTCCTTTACCAGGCCTGTCCCCGCACACTCACCCTGTCCTTTACCAGGCCTGTCCCTGCACACTCGCCCTGTCCCCTACCAGGCCTGTCCCTGCACACTCACCCTGTCCCCTACCAGGTCTGTCCCCGCACACTCACCCTGTCCCCTACCAGACCTGTCCTCGCACTGTCGCCCTGTTCCCTACCAGGCCTTTCCCCGCACACTCACCCTGTCCCCTACCAGACCTGTCCCTGCACACTCGCCCTGTTCCCTACCAGGCCTGTTCTCGCCCTGTTCCCTACCAGGCCTGTCCCTGCACACTCACCCTGTCCTTTACCAGGCCTGTCCCTGCACACTCGCCCTGTCCCCTACCAGGCCTGTCCTCGCACTCTCGCCCTGTTCCCTACCAGGCCTGTCCCTGCACACTCGCCCTGTCCCCTACCAGACCTGTCCCCGCACACTCACCCTGTCCTTTACCAGGCCTGTCCTCGCACTCTCGCCCTGTCCCCTACCAGGCCTGTCCCTGCACACTCACCCTGTCCCCTACCAGGTCTGTCCCCGCACATTCACCCTGTCCCCTACCAGACCTGTCCCCGCACACTCACCCTGTCCCCTACCAGACCTGTCCTCGCACTGTCGCCCTGTTCCCTACCAGGCATTTCCCCGCACACTCACCCTGTCCCCTACCAGACCTGTCCCTGCACACTCGCCCTGTCCCCTACCAGGCCTGTTCTCGCCCTGTTCCCTACCAGGCCTGTCCCTGCACACTCACCCTGTCCCCTACCAGACCTGTCCTCGCACTCTCGCCCTGTTCCTTACCAGGCCTGTCCCTGCACACTCACCCTGTCCCCTACCAGACCTGTCCCCGCACACTCACCCTGTCCTTTACCAGGCCTGTCCCTGCACACTCGCCCTGTCCCCTACCAGGCCTGTCCTCGCACTCTCGCCCTGTTCCCTACCAGGCCTGTCCCTGCACACTCGCCCTGTCCCCTACCAGACCTGTCCCCGCACACTCACCCTGTCCTTTACCAGGCCTGTCCTCGCACTCTCGCCCTGTCCCCTACCAGGCCTGTCCCTGCACACTCACCCTGTCCCCTACCAGGTCTGTCCCTGCACATTCACCCTGTCCCCTACCAGGCCTGTCCCTGCACACTCACCCTGTCCCCTACCAGGTCTGTCCCCGCACATTCACCCTGTCCCCTACCAGGTCTGTCCCCGCACACTCACCCTGTCCCCTACCAGACCGGTCCCTGCACACTCGCCCTGTCCCCTACCAGGCCTGTTCTCGCCCTGTTCCCTACCAGGCCTGTCACCGCACACTCGCCCTGTCCCCTACCAGACCTGTCCCCGCACACTCGCCCTGTCCCCTACCAGGCCTGTCTTTGCACTCTTGCCTTGTCCCCTACCTGTCCCCGCACACTCACCCTGTCCCCTACCAGGTCTGTCCCCGCACACTCGCCCTGTCTCCTACCAGGCCTGTCCCCGCACACTCACCCTGTCCCCTACCAGGTCTGTCCCTGCACACTCGCCCTGTCCCCTACCAGGCCTGTTCTCGCCCTGTTCCCTACCAGGCCTGTCACCGCACACTCGCCCTGTCCCCTACCAGGCCTGTCACCGCACACTCGCCCTGTCCCCTACCAGACCTGTCCCCGCACACTCGCCCTGTCCCCTACCAGGTCTGTCCCCGCACACTCACCCTGTCCCCTACCAGGTCTGTCCCTGCACACTCACCCTGTCCCCTACCAGACCTGTCCCCGCACACTCGCCCTGTCCCCTACCAGACCTTTCCCCGCACGCTCACCCTATCCCCTACCAGGTCTGTCCCCGCACACTCACCCTGTCCCCTACCGGGTCTGTCCCCGCACACTCACCCTGTCCCCTACCAGGTCTGTCCCTGCACACTCACCCTGTCCCCTACCAGACCTGTCCCCGCACACTCACCCTGTCCCCTACCAGGTCTGTCCCCTCACGCTCACCCTGTCCCCTACCAGACCTGTCCCCGCACACTCACCCTGTCCCCTACCGGGTCTGTCCCCGCACACTCACCCTGTCCCCTACCAGACCTGTCCCCGCACACTCACCCTGTCCCCTACCAGACCTGTCCCTGCACACTCACCCTGTCCCCTACCGGGTCTGTCCCCCGCACACTCACCCTGTCCCCTACAAGACCTGTCCCCGCACACTCGCCCTGTCCTTTACCAGGCCTGTCCCTGCACACTCGCCCTGTCCCCTACCAGGTCTGTCCCCGCACACTCACCCTGTCCCCTACCAGGCCTGTCCCCGCACACTCGCCCTGTCCTTTACCAGGCCTGTCCCTGCACACTCGCCCTGTCCCCTACCAGGTCTGTCCCCGCACACTCACCCTGTCCCCTACCAGGCCTGTCCCCGCACACTCGCCCTGTCCTTTACCAGGCCTGTCCCTGCACACTCGCCCTGTCCCCTACCAGGCCTGTCCCCGCACACTCGCCCTGTCCTTTACCAGGCCTGTCCCTGCACACTCGCCCTGTCCCCTACCAGGCCTGTCCTCGCACTCTCGCCCTGTTCCCTACCAGGCCTGTCCCAGCACACTCGCCCTGTCCCCTACCAGACCTGTCCCCGCACACTCACCCTGTCCTTTACCAGGCCTGTCCCTGCACACTCGCCCTGTCCCCTACCAGGCCTGTCCTCGCACTCTCGCCCTGTTCCCTACCAGACCTGTCCCCGCACACTCACCCTGTCCCCTACCAGGTCTGTCCCCGCACACTCACCCTGTCCCCTACCAGGCCTGTCCCCGCACACTCGCCCTGTCCTTTACCAGGCCTGTCCCTGCACACTCGCCCTGTCCCCTACCAGGCCTGTCCCAGCACACTCACCCTGTCCCCTACCAGACCTGTTCCTGCACACTCGCCCTGTCCCCTACCAGACCTGTCCCCGCACACTCACCCTGTCCCCTACCAGGTCTGTCCCTGCACACTCACCCTGTCCCCTACCAGGCCTGTCCCCGCACACTCGCCCTGTCCTTTACCAGGCCTGTCCCTGCACACTCGCCCTGTCCCCTACCAGGCCTGTCCTCGCACTCTCGCCCTGTTCCCTACCAGGCCTGTCCCAGCACACTCACCCTGTCCCCTACCAGACCTGTCCCCGCACACTCGCCCTGTCCCCTACCAGACCTTTCCCCGCACGCTCACCCTATCCCCTACCAGGTCTGTCCCCGCACACTCACCCTGTCCCCTACCGGGTCTGTCCCCGCACACTCACCCTGTCCCCTACCAGGTCTGTCCCTGCACACTCACCCTGTCCCCTACCAGACCTGTCCCCGCACACTCACCCTGTCCCCTACCAGGTCTGTCCCCTCACACTCACCCTGTCCCCTACCTGACCTGTCCCCGCACACTCACCCTGTCCCCTACCGGGTCTGTCCCCGCACACTCACCCTGTCCCCTACCAGACCTGTCCCCGCACACTCACCCTGTCCCCTACCAGACCTGTCCCTGCACACTCACCCTGTCCCCTACCGGGTCTGTCCCCGCACACTCACCCTGTCCCCTACCAGACCTGTCCCCGCACACTCGCCCTGTCCTTTACCAGGCCTGTCCCTGCACACTCGCCCTGTCCCCTACCAGGTCTGTCCCCGCACACTCACCCTGTCCCCTACCAGGCCTGTCCCCGCACACTCGCCCTGTCCTTTACCAGGCCTGTCCCTGCACACTCGCCCTGTCCCCTACCAGGCCTGTCCTCGCACTCTCGCCCTGTTCCCTACCAGGCCTGTCCCAGCACACTCGCCCTGTCCCCTACCAGACCTGTCCCCGCACACTCACCCTGTCCTTTACCAGGCCTGTCCCTGCACACTCGCCCTGTCCCCTACCAGGCCTGTCCTCGCACTCTCGCCCTGTTCCCTACCAGACCTGTCCCCGCACACTCACCCTGTCCCCTACCAGGTCTGTCCCCGCACACTCACCCTGTCCCCTACCAGGCCTGTCCCCGCACACTCGCCCTGTCCTTTACCAGGCCTGTCCCTGCACACTCGCCCTGTCCCCTACCAGGCCTGTCCCAGCACACTCACCCTGTCCCCTACCAGACCTGTTCCTGCACACTCGCCCTGTCCCCTACCAGACCTGTCTCCGCACACTCACCCTGTCCCCTACCAGGTCTGTCCCTGCACACTCACCCTGTCCCCTACCAGGTCTGTCCCCTCACACTCACCCTGTCCCCTACCAGACCTGTCCCCGCACACTCACCCTGTCCCCTACCGGGTCTGTCCCCGCACACTCACCCTGTCCCCTACCAGACCTGTCCCCGCACACTCACCCTGTCCCCTACCAGACCTGTCCCTGCACACTCACCCTGTCCCCTACCGGGTCTGTCCCCGCACACTCACCCTGTCCCCTACCAGACCTGTTCCTGCACACTCGCCCTGTCCCCTACCAGGCCTGTCCCCGCACACTCACCCTGTCCTTTACCAGGCCTGTCCCTGCACACTCGCCCTGTCCCCTACCAGGCCTGTCCCTGCACACTCACCCTGTCCCCTACCAGGTCTGTCCCCGCACACTCACCCTGTCCCCTACCAGACCTGTCCTCGCACTGTCGCCCTGTTCCCTACCAGGCCTGTCCCCGCACACTCACCCTGTCCCCTACCAGGTCTGTCCCCGCACATTCACCCTGTCCCCTACCAGGCCTGTCCCTGCACACTCACCCTGTCCCCTACCAGGTCTGTCCCCGCACATTCACCCTGTCCCCTACCAGGTCTGTCCCCGCACACTCACCCTGTCCCCTACCAGACCTGTCCCTGCACACTCGCCCTGTCCCCTACCAGGCCTGTTCTCGCCCTGTTCCCTACCAGGCCTGTCACCGCACACTCGCCCTGTCCCCTACCAGACCTGTCCCCGCACACTCGCCCTGTCCCCTACCAGGCCTGTCTTTGCACTCTTGCCTTGTCCCCTACCTGTCCCCGCACACTCACCCTGTCCCCTACCAGGTCTGTCCCCGCACACTCGCCCTGTCTCCTACCAGGCCTGTCCCCGCACACTCACCCTGTCCCCTACCAGGTCTGTCCCTGCACACTCGCCCTGTCCCCTACCAGGCCTGTTCTCGCCCTGTTCCCTACCAGGCCTGTCACCGCACACTCGCCCTGTCCCCTACCAGGCCTGTCACCGCACACTCGCCCTGTCCCCTACCGGACCTGTCCCCGCACACTCGCCCTGTCCCCTACCAGGTCTGTCCCCGCACACTCACCCTGTCCCCTACCAGGTCTGTCCCTGCACACTCACCCTGTCCCCTACCAGACCTGTCCCCGCACACTCGCCCTGTCCCCTACCAGACCTTTCCCCGCACGCTCACCCTATCCCCTACCAGGTCTGTCCCCGCACACATTTACCCTGTCCCCTACCGGGTCTTTCCCCGCACACTCACCCTGTCCCCTACCAGGTCTGTCCCTGCACACTCACCCTGTCCCCTACCAGACCTGTCCCCGCACACTCACCCTGTCCCCTACCAGGTCTGTCCCCTCACACTCACCCTGTCCCCTACCAGACCTGTCCCCGCACACTCACCCTGTCCCCTACCGGGTCTGTCCCCGCACACTCACCCTGTCCCCTACCAGACCTGTCCCCGCACACTCACCCTGTCCCCTACCAGACCTGTCCCTGCACACTCACCCTGTCCCCTACCGGGTCTGTCCCCGCACACTCACCCTGTCCCCTACCAGACCTGTCCCCGCACACTCGCCCTGTCCTTTACCAGGCCTGTCCCTGCACACTCGCCCTGTCCCCTACCAGGTCTGTCCCCGCACACTCACCCTGTCCCCTACCAGGCCTGTCCCCGCACACTCGCCCTGTCCTTTACCAGGCCTGTCCCTGCACACTCGCCCTGTCCCCTTCCAGGCCTGTCCTCGCACTCTCGCCCTGTTCCCTACCAGGCCTGTCCCAGCACACTCGCCCTGTCCCCTACCAGACCTGTCCCCGCACACTCACCCTGTCCTTTACCAGGCCTGTCCCTGCACACTCGCCCTGTCCCCTACCAGGCCTGTCCTCGCACTCTCGCCCTGTTCCCTACCAGACCTGTCCCCGCACACTCACCCTGTCCCCTACCAGGTCTGTCCCCGCACACTCACCCTGTCCCCTACCAGGTCTGTCCCCGCACACTCGCCCTGTCCTTTACCAGGCCTGTCCCTGCACACTCGCCCTGTCCCCTACCAGGCCTGTCCCAGCACACTCACCCTGTCCCCTACCAGACCTGTTCCTGCACACTCGCCCTATCCCCTACCAGACCTGTCCCCGCACACTCACCCTGTCCCCTACCAGGTCTGTCCCTGCACACTCACCCTGTCCCCTACCAGGCCTGTCCCCGCACACTCGCCCTGTCCTTTACCAGGCCTGTCCCTGCACACTCGCCCTGTCCCCTACCAGGCCTGTCCCAGCACACTCACCCTGTCCCCTACCAGACCTGTCCCCGCACACTCACCCTGTCCTTTACCAGGCCTGTCCCTGCACACTCGCCCTGTCCCCTACCAGGCCTGTCCTCGCACTCTCGCCCTGTTCCCTACCAGACCTGTCCCCGCACACTCACCCTGTCCCCTACCAGGTCTGTCCCCGCACACTCACCCTGTCCCCTACCAGGCCTGTCCCCGCACACTCGCCCTGTCCTTTACCAGGCCTGTCCCTGCACACTCGCCCTGTCCCCTACCAGGCCTGTCCCAGCACACTCGCCCTGTCCCCTTCCAGACCTGTCCCCGCACACTCGCCCTGTCCCCTACCAGCCTGTCCCTGCACACTCGCCCTGTCCCCTACCAGACCTGTCCCCGCACACTCGCCCTGTCCCCTACCAGGCCTGTCCTCTCACTCTCGCCCTGTTCCCTACCAGGCCTGTCCCCGCACACTCGCCCTGTAACCTACCAGACCTGTCCCTGCACACTCACCCTGTCCCCTACCAGGCCTGTCCCTGCACACTCACCCTGTCCCCTACCAGGTCTGTCCCCGCACATTCACCCTGTCCCCTACCAGGTCTGTCCCCGCACACTCACCCTGTCCCCTACCAGGCCTGTCCTCGCATTGTCGCCCTGTTCCCTACCAGGCCTTTCCCCGCACACTCACCCTGTCCCCTACCAGACCTGTCCCTGCACACTCGCCCTATCCCCTACCAGGCCTGTTCTCGCCCTGTTCCCTACCAGGCCTGTCACCGCACACTCGCCCTGTCCCCTACCAGACCTGTCCCCGCACACTCGCCCTGTCCCCTACCAGGCCTGTCTTTGCACTCTTGCCTTGTCCCCTACCAGGCCTGTCCCCGTACACTCACCCTGTCCCCTACCAGGTCTGTCCCCGCACACTCGCCCTGTCCCCTACCAGGTCTGTCCCTGCACACTCACCCTGTCCCCTACCAGACCTGTCCCCGCACACTCACCCTGTCCCCTACCAGACCTGTCCCCGCACACTCGCCCTGTCCCCTACCAGACCTGTCCCCGCACACTCACCCTGTCCCCTACCAGGTCTGTCCCCGCACACTCACCCTGTCCCCTACCAGGTCTGTCCCCGCACACTCGCCCTGTCCTTTACCAGGCCTGTCCCTGCACACTCGCCCTGTCCCCTACCAGGCCTGTCCCAGCACACTCACCCTGTCCCCTACCAGACCTGTTCCTGCACACTCGCCCTATCCCCTACCAGACCTGTCCCCGCACACTCACCCTGTCCCCTACCAGGTCTGTCCCTGCACACTCACCCTGTCCCCTACCAGGCCTGTCCCCGCACACTCGCCCTGTCCTTTACCAGGCCTGTCCCTGCACACTCGCCCTGTCCCCTACCAGGCCTGTCCCAGCACACTCACCCTGTCCCCTACCAGACCTGTCCCCGCACACTCACCCTGTCCTTTACCAGGCCTGTCCCTGCACACTCGCCCTGTCCCCTACCAGGCCTGTCCTCGCACTCTCGCCCTGTTCCCTACCAGACCTGTCCCCGCACACTCACCCTGTCCCCTACCAGGTCTGTCCCCGCACACTCACCCTGTCCCCTACCAGGCCTGTCCCCGCACACTCGCCCTGTCCTTTACCAGGCCTGTCCCTGCACACTCGCCCTGTCCCCTACCAGGCCTGTCCCAGCACACTCGCCCTGTCCCCTTCCAGACCTGTCCCCGCACACTCGCCCTGTCCCCTACCAGCCTGTCCCTGCACACTCGCCCTGTCCCCTACCAGACCTGTCCCCGCACACTCGCCCTGTCCCCTACCAGGCCTGTCCTCTCACTCTCGCCCTGTTCCCTACCAGGCCTGTCCCCGCACACTCGCCCTGTAACCTACCAGACCTGTCCCTGCACACTCACCCTGTCCCCTACCAGGCCTGTCCCTGCACACTCACCCTGTCCCCTACCAGGTCTGTCCCCGCACATTCACCCTGTCCCCTACCAGGTCTGTCCCCGCACACTCACCCTGTCCCCTACCAGGCCTGTCCTCGCATTGTCGCCCTGTTCCCTACCAGGCCTTTCCCCGCACACTCACCCTGTCCCCTACCAGACCTGTCCCTGCACACTCGCCCTGTCCCCTACCAGGCCTGTTCTCGCCCTGTTCCCTACCAGGCCTGTCACCGCACACTCGCCCTGTCCCCTACCAGACCTGTCCCCGCACACTCGCCCTGTCCCCTACCAGGCCTGTCTTTGCACTCTTGCCTTGTCCCCTACCAGGCCTGTCCCCGCACACTCACCCTGTCCCCTACCAGGTCTGTCCCCGCACACTCGCCCTGTCCCCTACCAGGTCTGTCCCTGCACACTCACCCTGTCCCCTACCAGACCTGTCCCCGCACACTCACCCTGTCCCCTACCAGACCTGTCCCCGCACACTCGCCCTGTCCCCTACCAGACCTGTCCCCGCACACTCACCCTGTCCCCTACCAGGTCTGTCCCCGCACACTCACCCTGTCCCCTACCAGACCTGTCCCCGCACACTCGCCCTGTCCCCTACCAGGCCTGTCTTTGCACTCTCGCCCTGTCCCCTACCAGGTCTGTCCCTGCACACTCACCCTGTCCCCTACCAGACCTGTCCCCGCACACTCACCCTGTCCCCTACCAGACCTGTCCCTGTTAGTGATGAGCGGGTTCGGTTCCTCGGAATCCGAACCCGCCCGAACTTCACCCTTTTTTGCACGGGTCCGAGCAGACTCGGATCCTCCCGCCTTGCTCGGTTAACCCGAGCGCGCCCGAACGTCATCATCCCGCTGTCGGATTCTCGCGAGACTCGGATTCTATATGAGGAGCCGCGCGTCGCCGCCATTTTCACACGTGCATTGAGATTGATAGGGAGAGGACGTGGCTGGCGTCCTCTCCGTTATAGTAGAACTTAGTTAGTTATAAATTGTGGGGAGGATTGGGGACGGGGAGCAGCTGTTAGGGAGTACAGTGCAGGGTTTTGAGTTTAATCCGTTGTTTCTCTGCCTGAAAAAAAATGCTCCACCAATCCATATCTGTGCTCACTCAGTGTGCTGCACTGCTGCATGATATATCTGTGCTGAGTGCACTGCTCACACTGCCTAATTGTGGGGACTGGGGAGCAGTTATAGCAGGAGTACAGTCAGTGCACACTGCACAGTTTTGCTGACAGTGACCACCAGTCCAGTATACGTTTGTCTGCCTGAAAAACACTGTGGTGTTTTTTTTTTCTTTCTTCATACTAGTTTACCAGTCTGCTGACAGTGTCCACCAGGTCCGTTATACAGTATATTATATTTATATATAAGCACTAAGCAGCAGTACGGTAGGCCACGGCTGTACCTACCTCTGTGTCGACTCGTCACTCGTCGTCCATAAGTATAAGAAATACTATCCATCCATCTACATTGTATACCTATGGTGTTTTTTTTTCTTTCTTCATACTAGTTTAGCAGTCTGCTGCTGACACTGTCCACCAGGTCCGTTATACAGTATATTATATTTATATATAAGCACTTAAGCAGCAGTACGGTAGGCCACGGCTGTACCTACCTCTGTGTCGACTCGTCACTCGTCGTCCATAAGTATAAGTAATACTATCCATCCATCTACATTGTATACCTGTGGTGTTTTTTTTTTTCTTTCTTCATACTAGTTTAGCAGTCTGCTGCTGACACTGTCCACCAGGTCCGTTATACAGTATATTATATTTGTATATAAGCACTAAGCAGCAGTACGGTAGGCCATGGCTGTACCTACCTCTGTGTCGACTCGTCACTCGTCGTCCATAAGTATAAGTAATACTATCCATCCATCTACATTGTATACCTGTGGTGTTTTTTTTTTCTTTCTTCATACTAGTTTAGCAGTCTGCTGCTGACACTGTCCACCAGGTCCGTTATACAGTATATTATATTTATATATAAGCACTTAAGCAGCAGTACGGTAGGCCACGGCTGTACCTACCTCTGTGTCGACTCGTCACTCGTCGTCCATAAGTATAAGTATAAGTAATACTATCCATCCATCTACATTGTATACCTGTGGTGTTTTTTTTTTCTTTCTTCATACTAGTTTAGCAGTCTGCTGCTGACACTGTCCACCAGGTCCGTTATACAGTATATTATATTTATATATAAGCACTAAGCAGCAGTACGGTAGGCCACGGCTGTACCTACCTCTGTGTTGTCACTCGTCGTCCATAAGTATAAGTAACACTATACTATCCATCCATCTACATTGTATACCTGTGGTGGTTTTTAGTTGTGCGCAAAATATGGAGAACAAAAATGTGGAGGTTAAAAAAATAGGGAAAGATCAAGATCCACTTCCACCTCGTGCTGAAGCTGCTGCCACTAGTCATGGCCGAGACGATGAAATGCCATCAACGTCGTCTGCCAAGGCCGATGCCCAATGTCATAGTACAGAGCATGTAAAATCCAAAACACAAAAGATCAGTAAAAAAATGACCCAAAAATCAAAATTAAAAGCGTCTGAGGAGAAGCGTAAACTTGCCAATATGCCATTTACGACACGGAGTGACAAGGAACGGCTGAGGCCCTGGCCTATGTTCATGGCTAGTGGTTCAGCTTCACATGAGGATGGAAGCACTCATCCTCTCGCTAGAAAAAATAAAAGACTTGCGGCAAAAGCACAGCAAAGAACTGTGCGTTCTTAGAAATCACAAATCCCAAAGGAGAGTCCAATTGTGTCGGTTGCGATGCCTGACCTTCCCAACACTGGACGGGAAGAGCTTGCGCCTTCCACCATTTGCACGCCCCCTGCAAGTGTTGAAAGGAGCACCCGCAGTCCAGTTCCTGATAGTGAAATTGAAGATGTCAGTGTTGAAGTACACCAGGATGAGGATATGGGTGTTGCTTGGGCTGGGGAGGAAATTGACAAGGAGGATTCTGATGGTGAGGTGGTTTGTTTAAGTCAGGCACCCGGGGAGACACCTGTTGTCCGTGGGAGGAATATGGCCATTGACATGCCTGGTGAAAATACCAAAAAAATCAGCTCTTCAGTGTGGAAGTATTTCAACAGAAATGCGGACAACAGGTGTCAAGCCGTGTGTTGCCTTTGTCAAGCTGTAATAAGTAGGGGTAAGGACGTTCACCACCTCGGAACATCCTCCCTTATACGTCACCTGCAGCGCATTCATAATAAGTCAGTGACAAGTTCAAAAACTTTGGGCGACAGCGGAAGCAGTCCACTGACCAGTAAATCCCTTCCTCTTGTAACCAAGCTCGCGCAAACCACACCACCAACTCCCTCAGTGTCAATTTCCTCCTTACCCAGGAAAGCCAATAGTCCTGCAGGCCATGTCACTGGCAAGTCTGACGAGTCCTCTCCTGCCTGGGATTCCTCCGATGCATCCTTGAGTGTAACGCCTACTGCTGCTGGCGCTGCTGTTGTTGCTGCTGGGAGTCGATCGTCATCCCAGAGGGGAAGTCGGAAGACCACTTGTACTACTTCCAGTAAGCAATTGACTGTTCAACAGTCCTTTGCGAGGAAGATGAAATATCACAGCAGTCATCCTGCTGCAAAGCGGATAACTGAGGCCTTGACAACTATGTTGGTGTTAGACGTGCGTCCGGTATCCGCCGTTAGTTCACAGGGAACTAGACAATTTATTGAGGCAGTGTGCCCCCGTTACCAAATACCATCTAGGTTCCACTTCTCTAGGCAGGCGATATCGAGAATGTACACGGACGTCAGAAAAAGACTCACCAGTGTCCTAAAAAATGCAGTTGTACCCAATGTCCACTTAACCACGGACATGTGGACAAGTGGAGCAGGGCAGACTCAGGACTACATGACTGTGACAGCCCACTGGGTAGATGTATTGCCTCCCGCTGCAAGAACAGCAGCGGCGGCACCAGTAGCAGGATCTCGCAAACGCCAACTCGTTCCTAGGCAGGCTACGCTTTGTATCACCGCTTTCCAGAATACGCACACAGCTGAAAACCTCTTACGGCAGCTGAGGAAGATCATCGCAGAATGGCTTACCCCAATTGGACTCTCCTGGGGATTTGTGGCATCGGACAACGCCAGCAATATTGTGCGCGCATTAAATCTGGGCAAATTCCAGCACGTCCCATGTTTTGCACATACCTTGAATTTGGTGGTGCAGAATTATTTAAAAAACGAAAGGGGCGTGCAAGAGATGCTGTCGGTGGCCAGAAGAATTGCGGGCCACTTTCGGCGTGCAGGCACCGCGTACAGAAGACTGGAGCACCACCAAAAAAACCTGAACCTGCCCTGCCATCATCTGAAGCAAGAGGTGGTAACGAGGTGGAATTCAACCCTCTATATGCTTCAGAGGATGGAGGAGCAGCAAAAGGCCATTCAAGCCTATACATCTGCCCACGATATAGGCAAAGGAGGGGGAATGCACCTGACTCAAGCGCAGTGGAGAATGAATTCAACGTTGTGCAAGGTTCTGCTGCCCTTTGAACTTGCCACACGTGAAGTCAGTTCAGACACTGCCAGCCTGAGTCAGGTCATTCCCCTCATCAGGCTTTTGCAGAAGAAGCTGGAGGCATTGAAGGAGGAGCTAAAACAGAGCGATTCCGCTAGGCATGTGGGACTTGTGGATGGAGCCCTTCATTCGCTTAACCAGGATTCACGTGTGGTCAATCTGTTGAAATCAGAGCACTACATTTTGGCCACCGTGCTCGATCCTAGATTTAAAACCTACGTTGGATCTCTCTTTCCGGCAGACACAAGTCTGCAGGGGTTCAAAGAACTGCTGGTGAGAAAATTGTCAAGTCAAGCGGAACGCGACCTGTCAACATCTCCTCCTTCACATTCTCCCGCAACTGGGGGTGCGAGGAAAAGGCTACGAATTCCGAGCCCACCCGCTGGCGGTGATGCAGGGCAGTCTGGAGCGACTGCTGATGCTGACATCTGGTCCGGACTGAAGGACCTGCCAACGATTACTGACATGTCGTCTACTGTCACTGCATATGATTCTCTCACCATTGAAAGAATGGTGGAGGATTATATGAGTGACCACATCCAAGTAGGCACGTCAGACAGTCCGTACGTATACTGGCAGGAAAAAGAGGCAATTTGGAGGCCCTTGCAGAAACTAGCTTTATTCTACCTAAGTTGCCCTCCCTCCAGTGTGTACTCCGAAAGAGTGTTTAGTGCCGCCGCTCACCTTGTCAGCAATCGGCGTACGAGGTTACTTCCAGAAAATGTGTAGAAGATGATGTTCATTAAAATGAATTATAATCAATTACTCCATGGAGACATTCACCAGCAGCAATTGCCTCCAGAAAGTACACAGGGATCTGAGATGGTGGATTCCAGTGGGGATGAATTAATAATCTGTGAGGAGGGGGATGTACACAGTGAAAGGGGTGATGAATCGGACGATGATGATGAGGTGGACATCTTGCCTCTGTAGAGCCAGTTTGTGCAAGGAGAGATTGCTTCTTTTTTGGTGGGGGCCCAAACCAACCAGTCATTTCAGTCACAGTCGTGTGGCAGACCCTGTCGCTGAAATGATGGGTTGGTTAAAGTGTGCATGTCCTGTTTTTACAACATAAGGGTGGGTGGGAGGGCCCAAGGACAATTCCATCTTGCACCTCTTTTTTCTTTTTTTCTTCTTTGCGTCATGTGCTGTTTGGGGAGTATTTTTTGGAAGGGCCATCCTGCCTGACACTGCAGTGCCACTCCTAGATGGGCCAGGTGTTTGTGTCGGCCACTAGGGTCGCTTAGCTTACTCACACAGCTACCTCATTGCGCCTCTTTTTTTCTTTGCGTCATGTGCTGTTTGGGGAGTATTTTTTGGAAGGGCCATCCTGCCTGACACTGCAGTGCCACTCCTAGATGGGCCAGGTGTTTGTGTCGGCCACTAGGGTCACTTAGCTTACTCACACAGCTACCTCATTGCGCCTCTTTTTTTCTTTGCGTCATGTGCTATTTGGGGAGTATTTTTTGGAAGGGCCATCCTGCCTGACACTGCAGTGCCACTCCTAGATGGGCCAGGTGTTTGTGTCGGCCACTAGGGTCGCTTAGCTTACTCACACAGCTACCTCATTGCGCCTCTTTTTTTCTTTGCGTCATGTGCTGTTTGGGGAGTATTTTTTGGAAGGGCCATCCTGCCTGACACTGCAGTGCCACTCCTAGATGGGCCAGGTGTTTGTGTCGGCCACTAGGGTCGCTTAGCTTACTCACACAGCTACCTCATTGCGCCTCTTTTTTTCTTTGCGTCATGTGCTGTTTGGGGAGTATTTTTTGGAAGGGACATCCTGCCTGACACTGCAGTGCCACTCCTAGATGGGCCAGGTGTTTGTGTCGGCCACTAGGGTCGCTTAGCTTACTCACACAGCTACCTCATTGCGCCTCTTTTTTTTTCTTTGCGTCATGTGCTGTTTGGGGAGTATTTTTTGGAAGGGCCATCCTGCCTGACACTGCAGTGCCACTCCTAGATGTCCCCGCACACTCACCCTGTCCCCTACCAGACCTGTCCCTGTACACACACACTGTCCCCTACCAGGTCTGTCCCCGCACACTCACCCTGTCCCCTACCAGACCTGTCCCTGTACACACACCCTGTCCCCTACCAGACCTGTCCCCGCACACTCGCCCTGTCCCCTACCAGGCCTGTCCCCGCACACTCGCCCTGTCCCCTACCAGGTCTGTCCCCGCACACTCGCCCTGTCCCCTACCAGGCCTGTCTTTGCACTCTTGCCTTGTCCCCTACCAGACCTGTTCCCGCACACTCACCCTGTCCCCTACCAGACCTGTCCCCGCACACTCACCCTGTCCCCTACCAGACCTGTCCCTGTACACACACCCTGTCCCCTACCAGACCTGTCCCCGCACACTCGCCCTGTCCCCTACCAGGCCTGTCCCCGCACACTCGCCCTGTCCCCTACCAGGTCTGTCCCCGCACACTCGCCCTGTCCCCTACCAGGCCTGTCTTTGCACTCTCGCCTTGTCCCCTACCAGGTCTGTCCCCGCACACTCGCCCTGTCCCCTACCAGGTCTGTCCCCGCACACTTACCCTGTCCCCTACCAGGTCTGTCCCCGCACACTCGCCCTGTCCCTTACCAGGTCTGTCCCCGCACACTCGCCCTGTCCCCTACCAGGTCTGTCCCCGCACACTCGCCCTGTCCCCTACCAGGTCTGTCCCTGCACACTCGCCCTGTTCCCTACCAGGCCTGTCCTCGCACTCTCGCCCTGTTCCCTACCAGGCCTTTCCCCCCACACTTGCCCTGTCCCCACACACTCGCCCTGTCCCCTACCAGACCTGTCTTTGCACTCTCGCCTTGTCCCCTACTAGAAGCTGCTGCGGCCACCGGCATAGATGTGTTTGAAAGCGGCGCCTTTCATAGCCCTCCCTGTGACGCATACTCTCTGAGCCCCGGAGCCTCCACTGCGCATGATGTCACAGAAGTGCCTCCCCGCCACAGCCGCTCCCAGATCCCCAGAGGCCCTGACTCCGCAACACAGCACCTGGGTTGCCGGCCTGGAAGCCCCGAGATGGCTAATGTAACGGATAGAGTGGGTGATATTGCGGAGGGTAATGTCTGAACGCTGAATCAATGTAAAAGGTGACAGTGCTGTGCAGTGCAGTGGGTGTGTAGTGTCACGGACAATGCACAGCACTCTCATCTTTTACATTGATTCAGCGAGTCAGTCAGTTCTGCCATCCAGTCACTATTGTTAGCGCCGGTGTCCCAACGCGCCGCATTACATGGAAGTAGACACACTAAATAAACTACAGTACCAGCAGCCCTTAGCCCCGAAGCATTCCGGCGCTAAGGCCTGCTGGGAGCTGTGGTTTATTGAGTGCATCTTCTTCCCTGTAACACCGGCGCTAACAATAGTGATTGACTGCTGTGCGAGTCTCCGGGAGAACAACTGCCAAAGGGAGGACAGCAGCCTAGCTGCTTCCAGGAGGAGAAAGAAGAATTACCCTCCCCTCCCCCATGCAGTACCTCCGGGCCCCACCCGCGGCACCCGCACACACATCCTCCACCACCCACGGTGGCTCCGGACTCCCTCCCCCACCTGCAGCACCTCCGCCCCTCCCCCACCAGCCGCAACACTGCCCCTACCCTACCCGCGGCACCCCAGCACCCGCGGTGGCTCCGGACCCCCACCCGTGGCACCCGCCCCTCCCCCACCACCACTCCAGCCCCTCCCCCACCCCCGCAACCACCCCTCCCCCACCCGTGGCACACCCGGACCCCCTCCTTCATCCACATCTCCTCGGCACCAGCCACTCCCCTAACCACAGCACCTACTAGGTGATTCATCAGGCCCTGCGGGCGCTGTTCACGCCATTGCAAGGGGCTACGACCCCATAACCATCGCACGCCCTTTGTCCGTGCAATATTTAACCACTCACACAATTATGATTGGAGGTAATACTCCATATAATACAAATATTGCACGCCACAAGGGTATGCAAGGGTTAAGGGGGCATAGCCCCTTACGACGGTGTGAAGAGCGCCTGTAGGGCGCGATGAATCACCTAGGATATATATATATATATATATATATATATATATTAGATATCTTTTCCTAGCAGTCTCTGTATCTCCGTATCTGTCTTACTGAGTGTATATTTTGCTGGCGTTAAATCCAGGCCCCACAGTACAGGGAGCACAATGCATTTATTCTTTTTCATAAATGTCAAAAACTCAGTGAAGCAAAGAATAAAATGTGGAGAGGACACAGAGTCAGCCCAGCAATTAGGCAGCTGCCCCTCACCCTCCCGTTACTGCTGTCATAGAAAGCTATTGATTCACCTGTAAACAGGACGCCCATCTGCTGCTAAAATGCCAGCAAAGGCTGCGCTAATCTCTCGGCAGCTGATATAGCAAGTCCCTGTAACTATGTCAGACAGAGGAGACTGGAGAAGGGTTGCTATTGACTACATACATAGAGCCTGCAATACTTGTGAGTTGTTGTTATTATTATCCTTTCTACTACCCTCACTACCCCCCCCCCCCCCACACACACACACACACACACACACACACACACTTACATCAAATGCACAAACAAAACAAATAATGACACAAACTCCTGAAAATGGCCGGGAGGGTCCAGAAAATCAAGAGGCGCTCCCAGTCGCTCAAAACAGCGGGCACTTCTCCCAGAGCCGGCATACTGCCTTCCACCCAGCCGCCCACTTACAACTTAGTGAAATGGGTGGTCCCAATGGGCAACGACTCTTTGCACCTTGGTAGCCATGCCATACCTCCCAACTTTAAAGGGGCAGGAAGAGGGACCCCTGCGCGGCGAAGCCGCGCGCAACCCGAAAAGGGGGCATGACCTGCCGAGTGGGCATGGTCGAGCGCCACGGACCCGTTTTCTGCATTTTGGGGTCGTGCCCAGCGCTCCCCGAGCAGCTGGGCAGCCCCCTTCTCCCCTCCCAGCATTGAATAGATGCCGTGCGCGTGTGCACGGCATGTATACTATTCAGTGATCATCGGCTGCTTTGCAGAGCAGAGCAGCGGGTGATCAAAGCCTCCCCCAACTGCCCCACCGCCCGCGGGACACTGTGACCCACGGGAGGGACAGTGGGACAGTGTCCGAATAGCGGGACTGTCCCGCTGAAATCGGGACAGTTGGGAGGTATGCCATGCCAGTAATCTCGGTATTGCATAATGGAGACATGGCCACGGCAGAGCCGGCCTGCACGTTACGCGGGTTACGCGGCCGAGTAAGGCGCCACAGTGAGCAGGGCGCCGCCGCCGGCAGCCTGGAGTGGATTATGGCTACCCGGAAGCGGAAGCTCAAGCTGCATACACACATAGCTTTCCAGTGGCGGCTCCTGGCAGAGACCAGCGTGAGAAGCGCCAGCTGGTGAGGGGGACTGTGTGACGGTGAGTGATAGGCCGGTTGGGTCCCCATGCAGCCTGGCATAGTTGTAAGCATAGGCGTGCGCACGGGGGCACAGGCATGCCCTAATGTCCAGCACCCCCACACGCTACGCCTGCTGCTCAGTCCTTCCTGACTCCTATCCCGCGCTGCCAGTAGCAGGACGCGCAGCTGGAGGAGCTCTCAGCTCAGGCAGTCTGGGCAGCGGGCTTCTCTCTTACACCGTACTGCATCAGCTGCCGCCGCGTCTCTGCAGTTATTGAGGGGGGTAAGCAGAGATGCAGCGGTTGATGCAGTACGGTGTAAGAGAGAAGCCCGCTGCCCAGACTGCCTGAGCTGAGAGCTCCTCCAGCTGCGCGTCCCACAAGATCAGCAAGCATACCGGTAAATCCGCTACTGGCAGCGCAGATTTACCGATACAGAGTTTAAGATGCAGGAGGAGGGGCTCCTGCATCTCTGATTTCCCTCCCTCCTCCCAGCTGCAGCAGTGACCCCACCGGAGACTACTTCCCACCAAAGCGCCTGACTGGAAGGTCCACGGAGCCTCCTCTCAACTTCCAGGTAAACTGCTCTCCCACTCCCTCCCTCCAATGCCCCTCTCTCTATCTCCCCCCATGCCCCCTCCCTCCAATGCCCCTCTCTCTATCTCCCCCCATGCCCCCTCCCACCAATGCCCCTCTCTCTATCTCCCCCCATGCCCCCTCCCTCCAATGCCCCTCTCTCTATCTCCCCCCATGCCCCCTCCCTCCAATGCCCCTCTCACTATCTCCCCCCATGCCCCCTCCCTCCAATGCCCCTCTCTCTATCTCCCCAATGCCCCTCCTCTCCATGCCCCTCTCCCCATGCCCCCTCACCCTTCATGCCTGGCGCAATCTGTGTAACGTGCTCTACCTGGCGTAATCTGTGTAACGTGCTCTACCTGGCGCAGTCTGTGTAACGTGTTCTACCTGGCGCAATCTGTGTAACGTGCTCTACCTGGCGCAATCTGTGTAATGTGTTCTACCTGGCGTAATTTGTGTAACGTGCTCTACCTGGCGCAATCTGTGTAACGTTTTCTACCTGGCGCAGTGTGTGTAACGTGCTCTACCTGGTGCAATCTGTGTAACGTGCTCTACCTGGCGCAATCTGTGTAACGTGTTCTACCTGGCGCAATCTGTGTAACGTGCTCTACCTGGCGCAATCTGTGTAACGTGCTCTACCTGGCGCAGTCTGTGTAACGTGCTCTACCTGGCGCAATCTGTGTAACGTGCTCTACCTGGCGCAGCCTGTGTAACGTGCTCTACCTGGCGCAATGTGTATATAACGTGCTCTACCTGGTGCAATGTGTATATAACGTGCTCTACCTGTGTAATGTAATGTGAATTTGTACTGTTATGTGGCCGTGCTCTCTCCCCATGAAGCCCCTAAATTTTGGGTCCTTGGTTTAATGTATGGCAGGGGGAGCACCAATATACTTTCTGCCAAAGGGCACTGAAATGTCTAGTTACAGCTCTGGGGCAGAGTGTCCTTTATGCTACACAGCCCAGCAGCACTGTCACCTCCTCCTCCCCATCGCAATACTTTTGTAGTGTCCAAATCAAGTCTGTTTTTAGATTTGAATAATTAATAAGATTAATATGAACCTTCATTCCGATGGGACCCAGAAAAGGACAGATAGGACCCCAATTTTTAAAAGTGAGGGGTCCGTGGGACCCACTTTTTTTTTGGCCCAGCGCGATCACTGCACCCCTTTTAAAATTTGATCCCATGAAGGGGCGCCAAAGTCTAAACTCGCTTACCAAAAAAATTAAGCTCAGGCCGGCCCTGGGCCACGGTGATGTGATTATGCAGCCACGCCCACATACCGCCACCTAATTCAAGCCACACACTCCGCACTGGCTCCCGCTGCGCCGAGGGGGCAGTCTGGAAGTCGGCTACTATGGAATGACCCCTAATGGGTGAATTCAGTTAAGGGCCTTGTGAGTACTGCCATATGCTGCACTTATAGTGGCGCCAAACTCACAGACTTGTGTACTAAATTCCCAGCGTGTGTGGTGACATGGGGGCAGGCTGATGTGCCATTGCCCGTGTTTCCACGCCGTTGCAAAAGCAACTAGCTCCGCTCGCTCCTAATTGAACCGATCCCTAGATGTCTCATTAACCATTAATGTAACGTCGAGCCAAAGAGCCTAAATGTTTCCTCTTTGTAACAAATAAATCTCTATTACCTTGGAGTTAAGTGCTGCATTATGTTTCTCTATCCGCTCACACGGATTTGGTTACTGTTCAGTAAAAGTGGAAAATATATATATATATATTTAATAAATACTTCCTGTAGCAGCTTGCATTTCATCAGCAGCATGGACGTGTGTCTGACAAAGCAGCAATTCACTGTATAAGCATCTTTTCTGGCGATGCCTTGAAACACAGTATATGCTTTTAAGCTGCCTGTCATTTGATAGGTTGGAGAATGCTTCATAATCAGCCTACAGGACCAATAAACCGTTCCCAACCTGAAACACACACACACGCTGGCCTGACTCAGATGTAGTACAGAGAAGCAGCAGCGACAGCTGTAATGTGTTACTGTACGCCCCCCGCATGCATTACTGATCTTCTGCTGCACTATTGGTCACCCAGGCCCACCGCCTCCTCTACTACAGAGAGGCCAGGAAATCTCCTTCTTTAGACAGAATCCTGGCCTCATCCCTCCCCAATTGTGGCGGGGACACATCTCTGTTTTGGGAAAAGGGGGCCGTCCTCCTGTCCCCAAACTGCATCCGGCTGTCAATCACTGATAGTCTGATGCCATAGTGCGACCAAAGTCACGGACCCGTCCGTACTGCACATGCGTCGCGATCTGAATCAGGCCCACAGAGAATTCTATTATCCGACGACAGCTTTAATTAATTAAATACATTAATTAAATACATAAATCGTGAATGCGTGGCCAAGAAAACATTGCAACTCCCAGCTGTAGACATACTTACCTGTATAATTACCAAATTGGGGCAGCTGTATGCCCCCAGTGCAACCTGAGGTGCGCATCTCCAGCCCACCTTTATTGGGAAAGTACTAAACTCAACCTCAGGGAACATTCCCAGGTCCCACCTTGAGGGCAGAGACAGTTTGCGCTGTGTATGGGAGGGGCCCTACAGCTACCTCTTGTGCCGTTGCGGTCACTGTAGGGCAACGCTTCCTGCCTAGCTGCCTCCTTCCTGTAAGGGAAAATATCCAGTGCACAATGACAATAAATAATAACACTACTAAATACAAGCAAACAAAGCTGACAAAGGAATGAACCTGCTCAGTACAAACTATATATAGAATGCCCGATCCCAGTGTGCACTCCTATAGGGTGAACCTTTCCCCAGCATCTGCCGCTCAAGCAAGCACTTGGAAATATTATCCATGAAATAACCAAACCATGGGGGTCATTCCGAGTTGTTCGCTCGGTAATTTTCTTCGCATCGCAGCGATTTTCCGCTAATTGCGCATGCGCAATGTTCGCACTGCGACTGCGCCAAGTAAATTTGCTATGCAGTTAGTAATTTTACTCACGGCATTACGAGGTTTTTTCTTCGTTCTGGTGATCGTTGTGTGATTGACAGGAAGTGGGTGTTTCTGGGCGGAAACTGGCCGTTTTATGGGAGTGTGTGAAAAAACGCTACCGTTTCTGGGAAAAACGCGGGAGTGGCTGGAGAAACGGAGGAGTGTCTGGGCGAACGCTGGGTGTGTTTGTGACGTCAAACCAGGAACGAAACTGACTGAACTGATCGCAGTTGCCGAGTAAGTCTGGAGCTACTCAGAAACTGCTAAGAAGTGTCTATTCGCAATTTTGAGAATCTTTCGTTCGCAATTTTGATAAGCTAAGATTCACTCCCAGTAGACGGCGGCTTAGCGTGTGCAAAGCTGCTAAAAGCAGCTAGTGAACGAACAACTCGGAATGAGGGCCCATGTACTGTCGCTCTTATACTTCGTCCATTACTTTTACTGTCTTGTGATGGGTCCTGTTTATGCTACGGAGCAGACTGCAGTATATCCTGGTGATTTCTAAGATTCAGGAATATGCTAATTTCATTTCTACAGATATCATGTGTCTAACGCCTTCCTAATTACTGTCTCCTTTATATTACAGTCTTCTGTTACCTTTCTATGCTGTATTGGAGACTGAGCATGTGTCCCTCCTGCCCCCCTCCACAGCTGCAAATTATCTTGATTTTCTACACTACCCAACCTCCCCCCCCCCCCCCATCCCCCCAAGACATCAGTGAGCCGGACAGTATGTTTCATGGGATGACTTTTGGAGCAACTTCTACTGGGAAACTTACATAAGAGTATAAAGCGGTGAATGTACAGTAAAATGAAATTTAAAACAGTACAAATCTGACACATAAAATAGCAGAGAATGGCACCATTCATATAAATTGTGGAACCATACTTCAGCTGTTTCACTGGTGGCTACAAAAAAGACAGGATGTAATCATCAGGGCCGTAACTAGGTGTGTGCGGAGCGTAGTACAAGTAGCTTCATATTGTTAGAAATCTCACAGTTTTTATGCAGGATCAAATAGATCAATGAGTAGGGCAGTGGTTCTCAAACTCGGTCCTCAGGACCCCACACAGTGCATATTTTGCAGGTAACCCAGCAAGTGCACAGGTATATTAATTACTCACTGACACATTTTAAAAGGTCCACAGGTGCAGCTAATTATTTCACTTGTGATTCTGTGAGGAGACCTGCAAAACATGTACTGTGTGGGGTCCTGAGGACCGAGTTTGAGAACCTGTGCAGTAGGGTGTTTGACTGGAATGCAACAGGTTACAGGTTTGAATCCTGGGTATGGCAGAATATTATACAAGGGGAAAAAAGTTGCAGGTGCACTATCTCACACTAGCTCAACCTGTTATAACTAAAGGCTTTTAGCATAATCCTGGCCAGGGCTATGAGCTTAGGTAGCCTCTCATTGGGTAAGTCCCTAACACTAACTATAGGGGTTCAGGTCCACCCCAGAACCACCCAGCCAGACAACCCCAGGGCATCGCAACTGCTGCATGTGTGACTGATCTGAGGAGTAAAAGAAAATGTGAAAGTGTTACATATATTTAAAACAAACTATAATTGCCATAGTGTATTGAAATAGTGGTAGATTGCGATGCCCCGGGGACATCCAGCCACGGCAGGCACAGAGTGCCCCGCACCCCAGAGAATCCGCCCAATATTGACTATCATAGTAAACAAATGTAGGAGTCTTACCTCGGTGTGCTCACTAAGTCAGAGTGCTGGGCTATCTAATTAAAATCAGTGAGGGGTGGTTGGGGCAGGGTGTTAAACTAGGCTGAAGGTGTCTCATACCTTCAGATATATGTATAAATACATAGAATCAGTTACAAAAGGAGGGGGGCCATGCCCTGGGGTTGTCTGGCTGGGTGGCTCTGGGGTGTCCTGCGCCCCGGACCTGAACCCCTTAAGTTAGTGTTAGGGACTTACCCAATGAGACGCTACCTTGGCGGGGTGGGTAAGCTCATAGCCCTGGCCAGGATTATGCTAAAAGCCTTTGGTTATTATTACAGGCTGAGCTAGTGTGAGATTTTTCCCCTTGTATACTGTATCAAGTCTCAAGCAGAGTAGCACCTCATTACTTAATTATGGTGTGCAAACTAGGGCCCCCCTACTTTCGTATGGCAGAATATTGAAATGTGTTATTTAATAAAGGGTATTTTTTGTATCTGAATAATAACGAGCTCTCAAGTTAAGTGCATGAATGTGGTATAAAGAGGATTTGTGTCCAAATTAATTTTTTTGCAGTGTTCTATAAATGTGTGTGTATAATATATATATATTAACATGTGGTAAGGGGCATCATAGCATAAGAGCTTTCTCTGGGATCAATTTTGTCATGCCCCTTCCCCACGAGGCATGTACCTTATGCCTCTATTGGAAAAATGAGGGGGGGAATTCTCTTTCTGGCACAGGAGTCTAGTTACGGCTCTGGATGTAATCATAATGTCAACATGTAGAATTCATAATGTCGACTCCACAATAGGGTTAGGCTGCAGGACAGGAGGGTAGAGGTTAGCCTGTAGGACAGGAGGGACAGGGTTAGGCTGCACAATGGGAGGGTTAGGGTTAGGCTGCACGATGTGTGGGTTAGGGTTAGGCTGCAGGACAGATGAGGGGTTAAGGTTAGGTTGTGGGACAGGAAGGATAGGGTGAGGCTGCAGGAGAGGAGGGTTAGACTGTGGGACAGGAGGGTTAAGGTTAGGCTGCGGGACAGGAGTGATAGGGTTAGACTGCAGGATGGGAGAGTTAGGCTGCACAACAAGAGGATTAGGGTTAGCCTGCAAAAAAGAGGGTTAGGCTGCATGAAGGAATGATTAGGGATAGGCTACGGAACAGGAGGGGGAGGGTTAAGGTTAGGGTGCATGATAGGAGGGACAGGGTAAAGATGGAGGACAGAAGGATTAGGGTTAGGATGCAAGATGGGAGGGTTAGGCTGCAAGATGGGAGGGTTAGGGTTAGGCTGCAGGACAGGAGGGTTATGGTTAGGTGGTGGGACGGGAGGGATAGAGTTAGGCTGTAGGATAGGAAAAGTAGGGTTAGGCTGCAGTACAGGAGGGACAGGATTAGGTTGCAGGACAGGAGGGTTAGGCTGCAAGACAGGAGGATTAGTGATAGGCTGCAGGGCAGAAGGATTAGTGATGGGCTGTGGGATGGAAGGGGCAAGTTAGGATTAGGGGTTAGGCTGCAGGATGGGAGGGTTAGGCTGCAGGATGAGAGGGTTAGGCTGCAGGATGGGAGGGTTAGGCTGCAGGATGGGAGGGTTAGGCTACGGGATGAAAGGGTTAGGCTACAGGATAGGAGGGTTAGGCTACGGAATGGAAGGGTTAGCCTGCAGGACGGGAAGGTTAGGTTACGGAATGGAGAGTGTTAGGCTTCAGGACGGGAGAGTTAGGCCGCAGGATGGGAGGGTTAGGCTGCAGGATGGGAGGGTTACGCTGCAGGATGAGAGGGTTAGGCTGCGGAATAGGAGGGTTAGGCTGTGGGACGGGAGGGTTAACCTGCAGGACTGGAGGGTTAGTCTGCAGGATGGGAGGGTAAGGCTGCAGGAATGGAGGTTAGGGTTAGGATTAGTGATACTCATCGCCAGAAGTGCTGCAGGATCTGCCAGAAGTCATCAGGACATCACCACCTGACCCAGAAGACACAGCTGGAGCTGCTAGACCCATCGTACCAGGTAAGTCAACACTAGACCACCAGGCACATTTAATCATATAGACATTTCAGCACTTGGCATGTGGTCAGTGTCGACATGCCAAGCTTGTCAACATTACAACCGTGTATGTCGACAAAATGTACCACACACTAAAGGCAACTTTTTATCTCTGGCTGAACAGATGTGACATTGATGCCTGCACGTAGGTATTACAGGAGGAGAGTCTCAGTTACTGCACTAGTGCGGTACCCCGGAAAATGGTGTGCATGACCCTTTATGAGTTACTTACAGGCCTGCAGCAGCAGAAGGGGAGAGCGCTGGCACAGCTGGAGTTAAGCTGGGAGCCCTGGTCCAATAACATGGTCTGAATGCGGACTGCTGATTGGACAAGGCAGCCTGGGAACAGAAGAGACTTGTGGGAAGAAGAAGGAGGAGCGGAGTGCAGAGACAGGAAGTGAAGGACGCAGAGACAGGAAGTGAAGGACGCGGAGCAGAGCAGGAGCTGAGGACAAGTGTCAGCCGCAGGACTCTGGGCAGTGAGAGCAGCTCTGCAGAAGTTTAAGCGGCGGGTTGCTGCCGGAGAGACAAGTGCCGGGTGAGTAGGTGTTGAAACGCTGCAGCCGGAGACCAGACTTCGCCAGGCCTGAGGAGAGGCGCGCATTTTGTGAATGGCAGGAACCATTAAAGACTGGTCCAGCAAGTGAAAGACTCAGCTCACAAGGGTCTGAGTGAGTATATGAGTAACTAAGTGACCAAAGCCCCATGCAAGTTGATACTCAGATTAAGGAGCCATTGTCACCAGCTGTGCAGTTAAAGGGTGCGGACGGCATAGCGCCACATTCCGTATGAGAAATACCGCAGCGCCACATTCCATATGCTAAATACCGCAGCGACACATTCCATCAGCTAAACACTGCAGCATCACATTTCTTAAGCTAAACACCGCAAGGAGGGTATTAAGGCAAATCTTTCCCCCACAATGAGACTCTGAAAACATCTAAGACGGAGTTGTATTACAAGTGCTAGACAGACATTTATTTTGAAAAGATCGAGTTATTTGTGGCAAGTTTAAGTAAAGCCCTTTGACAGAAAGAGAGTCTGAGTTTCTGCTGCGGGGTACCCTGGGCTCCACAAGGATAGACATTGGGGTGTAGAGTAGGATCTTGATCCGAAGCACCAACAGGCTCAAAAGCTTTGACCTTCCCAAGATTCATAGCGCCGCCTCCTATATCACCCCGCCTCCGTGCACAGGAGCTCAGTTTGTAGTTGGTGCTTGCAGTGCAAGCATGTAATAGGAAGGGCTGCTCACAGCAGCTCTATAAAAGCTTTTTCTGAGGAAAAAAGAAGACTACAAGGGCTGCAGCAGAGGCACAGATTGTGCTGGATGTCAGTAGGCATCACCTGCTGCAGCTCCATCTCTACCCCAACGGCGCTGTACACTCCCGTGCCCTGGTTGCCGGGTACCTACAGCAGGAGGCTTCGGTTTTCTTCCAAGTTAGTCACACACGGCTGGGGCTCTCCGGGATCGCGTGGCCGCACTTCGGGAGGAGGTAAGTGGGTCCGGCTCGCGGGACCCGCACTTTATCGTGATCCGGCGCGGCCGGTGGGAGGCAGGCCGCGCACGCTGGCGGTGGACACTGTGGCAGTACAGGCGATCCCACTAGATCACCAGGGCATGGGTGCAGGTCAGGTTTTCTCTCTAAACCTTTTTTACAAGTAGCCCACAGTACCCGGTGGTTTTGCCAGCAGAGGGGATAAGGCTTAGACCTGGAGAGCCCCAGTGCGCCATTTTCTGCAAATGTTCCCGCCCTGGAGCTGCATATCTGTCTCTCCCTCACTCCCTGGCAGAGTCTGCGGCGCCATTATCCCTCAGCTCACTGTTCCTGGGAATGCTTGGGCAAATCCTCCTATGTAAAGCCGCCTGGTTGTCAGTGCTGTGACTTTACAATACACTTAAGTATTCTACCTGCCTTTCTAGTCAGTGTTAGTTAAGAAAGAGTGCATTTAGTCAGGGTTTCCTAGTATGGTGCATCAGGTTTTATCTAATATAGGATTTTCTCAAAGATATACTGTATTACGTATTTTTCTCTGTGATTTAGTCACCATATCTCTCCTTTATCTCTGCTGGTGCTGACTACACTGCGCAGGGGTTTGGGCTAGAGGTATTGTGCTGCTGACAAATTGTACTGTGTTACCTGATACTGTAAGTTATATCATGTCTGCTTCTGAGGGTAACGGTTCTGGGGCTGAACACACTGCCGGTGTTGCTGAAGCCGCAGATACCTATGAGGAGAATATAGCAGCTTTGGGCTCTGGTTCTGGGGGCTCCTTGCCCCCCAGTGGGACAGGGGCAAATAATGACCCGCCGTGGGCCGCTTTTTCCACGCTTCTGCATACGCTAGTTCATAAACTAACACCCCCTATGGGACCCCCAATGCCGGTGCAACCGTTTGTGGTCCCTGCAGCTAACCCACCATGGGCGGACAATTTATCTGCTCAAATAAAGAAGTTGAACCAGTCCCTGACTACTAAAAAGTCTGACCGTCGCTCGCCTACGTCCAAGGGCTCCTCTAAGCGAGCGCTTGTCTCCTCACAATCCACTGCTGTCACTGACACCTCGTCTGATGAAGATGGCGCTTACACTGACCCCACAGGTTCTGACTCAGATACGGCTGATGGGGCGGGTGGTTCACATGTGGATGTTCCTGATCTTTTGGAGGCTATTAAGTTAATTTTACAGATTACGGATGATCCCGAGCCATCCGTTCCTCCTAAGAAACCAGATAGGTTCAAGCGTCAGAAGGTGATTAAACAAGTTTTACCTCACTCTGACCACCTAATTGATATACGTCAGGGACCCTGGGAAAACCCGGGTACGAAGTTTGTGCCTCAAAAGAAGATGATGGCTCGCTATCCCCTCACGCCGGAGCTGTCTAAGAATTGGGAAACGCCTCCTCCAGTGGACTCACATGTGGCTAGGATGGTGGTTTCCTCAGCTCTACCGGTCACCACCGTCACGTCTCTAAAAGAGCCTACGGATAAACGTGTGGAGGGTTGTCTGAAAGCGATTTACACCCTCACGGGTGCTGCACAAAGGCCCACTATTGCAGCAACATGGGCTGCAGAGGCTATTGAAGCATGGGCCTTGGAGTTAGATGCTGAAATCTCCTCTGACCATGCTAGACAATACTTGTCTTATATTGTCACAGCTTCTCGTTATATTAAAGAGGCGGCTTCTGATGCCGGTATCCTGGCAGCCAAGGCCTCTACTACGTCAGTCCTGGCTCGCCGGATATTGTGGCTGAGATCCTGGTCTGTGGATCTGGACTCTAGAAAAACCCTGGAGGTACTCCCTTTTAAGGGAGATATTCTGTTTGGGGAGGATTTAAATAAGATTGTGGCTGACTTGGCTACTGCCAAAACTGCCTGTCTGCCAAGTACTGCTCCTTCTGTGTCGAAAGGCTAAAGGTACTTCCTTTCGCCCCTTTCGTCCTTCAGGTAAAGCAAAAGGTCAGGCGTACAACAAGCAGGCCCGCACTTCCAAACCTGGTAAGCCTAAGCCCAAAAGAGCCTGGGCGGCCCGTCAGCCAGCTTCCAAGACAGATATGCCTGCCGCATGATGGGGCGGGCCTTCCTCTGGGGGATCCCAGGGTGGGGGGCCGGCTTCTAGGGTATACCCAGGAATGGTTGAAGACCACTTCAGATGCCTGGGTATGGGAAGTCGTCACGCGAGGTTACGCCATAGCCTTCAAAAACCGACCCCCTCATCGATTTTGCCAGACAGATGTCCCATTGGACAAGACAAGGGCAAACACTCTACATTCGGTGGTACAGACCCTCCTGGATACAGGAGTCGTAGTACAGGTGCCTCTTGCGCAGAGGGGCCGGGGGTACTATTCTCCGCTGTTTCTAGTCCCGAAACAGAATGCGTCCTCCTGGCCCATTCTCAACCTCAAGGCATTGAACAGGTTTGTGAAGGTTTCCAGGTTCCGGATGGAAACCCTTCGCTCTATAGTTCTGGCCTTGGAACCTGGGGACTTCATGGTCTCCCTGGATATACAGGATGCTTACCTGCATATTCCTATAGCAGTGTCTCATCAGCAATACCTGAGATTTGCGATTGGCAACTGCCATTACCAGTTTCGGGCGTTACCTTTTGGTTTAACAATGGCTCCGCGAGTCTTTACAAAAGTCATGGCAGTGATGACGGTGGTACTCCGCCGTCAAGGGGTCAGGATACTGCCGTATTTAGACGACTTGTTAATCCTGGTACATTCCCCAGAACTTCTCCTGCGTCATCTAGATGTGACGGTCCAGTTCTGCAAGCCCACGGGTGGCTCATCAACTGGAAGAAGTCATCCCTGATCCCTGCTCAGAGCATGGTGCATCTGGGAGCACTATTGGACACTCACAACCAGCGGTTGTTCCTGTCTCAGGAGAAAGTCCTGAATCTTCAGGATAGGATTCGTTGCTTCCTATCTCGTCCGCAAGTGTCGATACATTCGGCGATGCAGGTGCTGGGCCTCATGGTGTCAGCATTCGACATGGTGGAGTACACTCAATTTCACTCTCGCCCTCTCCAGAGGCTGATTCTAGCCAAATGGGACGGCCTGCCTCACCGGATCAGGTCTCAAATGATCTCATTGACTCCGGAGGTCCGTCTGTCGCTGCTCTGGTGGCTCCGGGACCAACAACTGTGCAGGGGTCGTCCCTTCTGGATATCCAACTGGGTTCTGTTGACGACAGATGCCAGTCTAAGAGGTTGGGGCGCGGTGCTGGAGCAACACTCCCTTCAGGGGCGGTGGACCAAGGAGGAGTCCCTCCTCTCGATCAATAATCTGGAGTTGCAGGCGGTCTTCAATGCCTTGAACCTAGCCCAGCATTTAATTCAGAACCGTCCTGGTCAAGTACAGTCGGACAACGCCACCACAGTGGCTTACATAAATCATCAAGGCGGCACTCGAAGCCGCCTAGCAATGAAGGAAGTCTCACGGATTCTACAGTGGGCAGAATGCCATCTACCGGCCATATCGGCAATATTCATTCCGGGAGTCCTGAATTGGGAAGCGGACTTTCTCAGTCGTCAGGACGTACATGCCGGCGAGTGGGGCCTCCATCCAGAAGTGTTTCAACTCCAAGTGGAAAGGTGGGGCCTTCCAGACGTAGATCTGATGGCGTCTCGACACAATCACAAGGTTCCGGTCTTTGGAGCAAGGACAAGGGATCCTCAAGCAGCATTCGTAGATGCGCTGGCGGTACCGTGGAGATTTCGGCTGCCGTACGTGTTCCCTCAGGTGTCACTCCTGCCCAGGGTAATTCGGAAGTTCAAGCAAGAAAAAGGAATTCTGCTTCTCATAGCTCTAGCGTAGCCCAGACGGCACTGGTTCTCAGACCTGCAAGGCCTATCGTCAGAGCGTCCAATTCTACTTCCACAACGCCCAGACCTCCTCGTTCAGGGCCCCTGTGTCTACCAGGACCTAGCCCGGCTGTCTTTGACGGCGTGGCTCTTGAAGCTTCCGTCTTAAGGGCTAACGGGTTTTCTGAGGCGGTCATTCAAACTATGTTTCGGGCCCGGAAACCGGCTTCGGCTCGGATTTACTATAGGGTCTGGCATTCTTACTTTGTTTGGTGCGCATCTAACGATTATGACGCTTCCAAGTTTAGTATAGCCAAGTTGTTGTTTTTTCTTCAGCAGGGCCTGGACTTAGGCCTGCGTCTGGCCTCCCTCAAGGTTCAAATATCTGCCTTGTCGGTGTGATTTCAGAGAAAAATTGCGACCTTACCTGATGTGCATACCTTTATTCAGGGTGTGTTGCGTATCCAACCTCCCTATGTCCCTCCTGTGGCTCCTTGGGACTTGTAGGTGGTTTTGGAGGCGTTACAATAGTCTCCGTTTGAAACTTTTGGTTCAGCTGATCTTAAGTGGCTTTCCCTTAAGGTGGTGTTTCTGCTGGCTATTGCTTCAGCTAGAAGAGTGTCGGATTTGGGTGCCTTGTCTTGTAGTTCCCCATATCTGATATTTCACCGTGACCGGGCGGTTCTTAGGACTCGTCCCGTTTATCTGCCTAAAGTGGTTTCTTCGTTCCACCTTACCCAGGAGATTGTGGTTCCGGCACTTGTTTCTCCTGATCTGTCTCCCAAAGAGCGGTCTTTGGATGTGGTACGGGCTCTCCGTATCTATGTGAAGAGAACTGCTTCTGTTAGGAAATCTGATTCTCTCTTTATTCTGTTTGGATTTCACAAACGGGGCTGGCCTGCTCACAAGCAGACTTTGGCCAGATGGATTAGAATGGTGATTGCACATGCTTATGTGAGGGCTGGTCTGTCAGCTCCTGCTCACATTACGGCCCATTCTACTTGGTCTGTTGGACCTTCTTGGGTGGCCCGCCGTGGTGCGACCCTTGAACAATTGTGCATGGCGGCTACGTGGTTCTCAGTGAACATGTTCATTAGGTTCTATGCCTTCGATACCGCCGCTTCCCAGGATGCTTCCTTTGGACACTGGGTTCTTGTGCCCGCTACAGTGCGTCCCCTCCCATAAGGAACTGCTTTAGGACATCCCCAATGTCTATCCTTGTGGAGCCCAGTGTACCCCGCAGCAGAAAACGAGTTTTATGGTAAGAACTTACCTTTGTTAAAACTCTTTCTGCGAGGTACACTGGGCTCCACAAGGCGCCCACCCTGACGCACTTAGCTTCTTTGGGTTGGTATGGCATTAGCCGTTGACACTTCTCCTGTCGGGAGAGTGTGGTGTTTGTGGCAACTGGCAGTTGTCGTCTCTTTTACTTGCTACTGCATTGGGCTGGTTAACAAAACTGAGCTCCTGTGCACGGAGGCAGGGTGATAAAGGAGGCGGCGCTATGCATCTTGGGAAGAAGGTCAAAGCTTTTGAGCCTGTTGTTGCTTTAGATCAAGATCCTACTCTACACCCCAATGTCTATCCTTGTGGAGCCCAGTGTACCTCGCAGAAAGTTTTAACAAAGGTAAGTTCTTACCATAAAACTCGTTTTGTTTAACCAAAAGACCCTGTTAAGTGAGTTGAATTTGTCAAGAGACAATACCATCCCTTCGCTAGCTACATCCTCTTTGGATAAAACTGGAACATTTGTCCCTGACACTACCCAGGCTTTTTCCACATATCTGAGTGCCAAATTCCCCATTGACACATTGGGGTAAATTTACTAAGCTCCCGATTTTGACCGAGATGCCGTTTTTTCATCAAAGTGTCTTCTCGGTAATTTACTAAGCAATAATCACGGCAGTGATGAGGGCATTCGTAATATTTTGAAGTCCTAGGAAAAAAATCACGAATGAATACACCATCGGTCAAAACGCGGCTGTTTAAGTATGAATCTCGGTCATTTACTAAGAAGTGCAAAGCAAAAAAAAACAAACACTGCCGTGAAAAATTACAACTCGTAAAAAAGTGCTAAAAAAAAACAGACCTTTTTTTTTAATTCGTGATTGGATAGGCATGCACGGATCCATGAGATCCGTGCATGTATATCAGTGGGAAGGGGTGGGAAAGTGCTTATTTTTTCAAAAAAAATTGCGTGGGGTCCCCCCTCCTAAGCATAACCAGCCTCGGGCTCTTTGAGCCGATCCTGGTTGCAGAAATATGGTGAAAAAATTGACAGGGGTTCCCCCATATTTAAGCAACCAGCATCGGGCTCTGCGCCTGGTCCTGGTTCCAAAAATACGGGGGACAAAAAGAGTAGGGGTCCCCCGTATTTTTAAAACCAGCACCGGGCTCCACTAGCTGGACAGATAATGCCACAGCCGGGGGTCACTTTTATATAGTGCCCTGCGGCCGTGGCATCAAAAATCCAACTAGTCACCCCTGGCCGGGGTACCCTGGGGGAGTGGGGACCCCTTCAATCAAGGGGTCCCCCCCCCCAGCCACCCAAGGGCCAGGGGTGAAGCCCGAGGCTGTCCCCCCCCATCCAATGGGCTGCGGATGGGGGGGCTGATAGCCTTTGTTGTAAAAGAAAAGATATTGTTTTTAGTAGCAGTACTACAAGTCCCAGCAAGCCTCCCCCGCATGCTGGTACTTGGAGAACCACAAGTACCAGCATGCGGCGGAAAAACGGGCCCGCTGGTACCTGTAGTACTACTACTAAAAAAATACCCAAAAAAACACAAGACACACACACCGTGAAAGTATAATTTTATTACATACATACACACATACATACATACTTACCTTATGTTCCCACGCAGGTCGGTCCTCTTCTCCAGTAGAATCCAAGGGGTACCTGTTGAAGAAATTATACTCACGAGATCCAGGGGTCCAGGGTCCTCGGGGAATCCAGGTGTAATCCACGTACTTGAAAAAAATAACAAAACGGACACCCGAGCCACGCACTAAAAGGGGACCCATGTTTGCACATGGATCCCCTTTTCCCGACTGCCAGAAACCCACTCTGACTGATGTCTAAGTGGGTTTCTTCAGCCAATCAGGGAGTGCCACGTTGTAGCACTCTCCTGATCGGCTGTGTGCTCCTGTACTGAGTGACAGGCGGCACACGGCAGTGTTACAATGTAGCGCCTATGCGCTCCATTGTAACCAATGCTGGGAACTTTCTGCTCAGCGGTGACGTCACTTTAGGTCAACCGCAGGGCAGAAAGTTCCCAGCATTGGTTACAATGGAGCGCATAGGCGCTACATTGTAACACTGCCGTGTGCCGCCTGTCACTCAGTACAGGAGCACACAGCCGATCAGGAGAGTGCTACAACGTGGCACTCCCTGATTGGCTGAAGAAACCCACTTAGACATCAGTCAGAGTGGGTTTCTGGCAGTCGGGAAAAGGGGATCCATGTGCAAACATGGGTCCCCTTTTAGTGCGTGGCTCGGGTGTCCGTTTTGTTATTTTTTTCAAGTACGTGGATTACACCTGGATTCCCCGAGGACCCTGGAGCCCTGGATCTCGTGAGTATAATTTCTTCAACAGGTACCCCTTGGATTCTACTGGAGAAGAGGACCGACCTGCGTGGGAACATAAGGTAAGTATGTATGTATGTGTGTATGTATGTAATAAAATTATACTTTCACGGTGTGTGTGTCTTGTGTTTTTTTGGGTATTTTTTTAGTAGTAGTACTACAGGTACCAGCGGGCCCGTTTTTCCGCCGCATGCTGGTACTTGTGGTTCTCCAAGTACCAGCATGCGGGGGAGGCTTGCTGGGACTTGTAGTACTGCTACTAAAAACAATATCTTTTCTTTTACAACAAAGGCTATCAGCCCCCCCATCCGCAGCCCATTGGATGGGGGGGGACAGCCTCGGGCTTCACCCCTGGCCCTTGGGTGGCTGGGGGGGGGGACCCCTTGATTGAAGGGGTCCCCACTCCCCCAGGGTACCCCGGCCAGGGGTGACTAGTTGGATTTTTGATGCCACGGCCGCAGGGCACTATATAAAAGTGACCCCCGGCTGTGGCATTATCTGTCCAGCTAGTGGAGCCCGGTGCTGGTTTTAAAAATACGGGGGACCCCTACTCTTTTTGTCCCCCGTATTTTTGGAACCAGGACCAGGCGCAGAGCCCGATGCTGGTTGCTTAAATATGGGGGAACCCCTGTCATTTTTTCCCCCATATTTCGGCAACCAGGATCGGCTCAAAGAGCCCGAGGCTGGTTATGCTTAGGAGGGGGGACCCCACGCAATTTTTTTTTAAATATTTGACAGTGTTTAATTTAAAAAAAACAAAAAAAATGAACCCCTGCACGGATCACACAGATCCGGCCGAGATTCATTGTAAAAAAGTCGGCAGTGTTTTGCTAATCACTGCCGTAAAAATAGAAAAAAAACCACGAATGACATCGACATCGGAACAAAAGAAAAACCCGAATACGACAGCTTAGTAAATTAGTCGTAATCAATTCAAAAAGTTGCAGTTTTACACTTTCGATGTCATTCGTGATTGAACTTTGACCTGAAACGGAAAAATACGAATCTTAGTAAATTTACCCCATTGTGGCACTGCAAAAGTTTACCAGAGCTCCATTGTTTATTACCGGTGAAGATTGCTATACCTTGGCTAGGGAAAGCTAGAAAGTTAAATGTGTTTTCGATTACTCTTCTAATCACCACATTATAGACTGTGATTCCAATTATCTTAAGCTAATATCTGTTATTCCAATTAACATGTTCTTCTGTGATTCAAATGATACTGTCAATCTTTTGTGATTCAAATTATTTGTCTTTTGCATTTTGAATGCTCCTTTCTTTTTTAAAATTGCGCAATTTTTAGTAAGGTTTTATCCAAAACAAAAAAAACCCTTACAGTAGGTAAAGCAGGAGATATATGGCTGACACGAGTAAACAGATGCGATATGCCATGGTAAATAGTATGGGGCAGTGTGCAGAAGTAAAATACACTATAATATAATATCAAAAACAGGATACGCATAGTGCTTCATTGAAAGTAACGATAACATAGCCAGATCCCGAAGGCGCCATTTGGGCTTACATACTGTACCTAAAGGTTAAAGGTGCATACAGGAGACAAAAAGAGATTAGACAGATACCCTGCCACTGCGAATCACAAATGGACTGGTCACATATTAACAATGTGTAAAATAAAATATAAAACACCCACAGCTGCCAAAGTATAAAAACTAGAAAAATACCCCAAAAGCAACCCTCCTCGTAATCCCCCATCCTGTATAGTTTATCCCCAACTTAGGTATACTTGGATCCCTAAAACCTCCCCCTCCCCCAAACTACCCTAACTAGCGAAATACCCCCCCCCCCCTTCAAAAGAAGGATATTAAAGCACAAGACTAACAAGGGCAATAGACTAATGATGACCTTTAGCTAGGCTCTCCACCATTATAAGGATACAGCATTCCTCCCACGCATAATACTAAGCATTATATGTACAGAACAGGTAGGAGAATATTCAAACATTTCCAAACATCCAGGTATTCAAAAAAGAACAAACACTAAAGCAAAAAAATGGTGGCAAACATATTAAATATTAATCTGGCCATCACGCAAAAGTATATAAACAGTCCCATCTCCATTCATCCATGGATACACGAAGAGGGACATAGAGTACTTGACTGAAAAATCTAGGAACCTCCCACCCATGCCGGGACGCACAGAAAAATACATGACGCATTTCAATAAAGGATCTTGAAGTTTCACCGACGTCAACAGAAATGTAGAACGGATTTTCAAGAAGCCCACAAAGGACTCTGGACACCCACAGACTGAGATAATATCCATACCTCCCAACATGACCCTCTCCAGGAGGGACACAATGCTCTGCTTCTGGACTTCCCTCTTAATTTAGGATTGCCATCACCTGTGGTGAAACACCTTTCTTATCCATTAACCTGTTCAACACAGGTGCCGGCAATCATACATTAGGAAAAAAGTCCAGAAGCAGAGCATCATGTCCCTCCTGGAGAGGGTCATGTTGGGAGGTATGAATATCCATGTCAGGAGTAAACATATCCTTTGGACAGGACAAATCCTGAAGTTGCATTGGTAGAGAAGACATGCGAACTGCAGTTGTAGAACTTGAAGATATAACCACCACATCTCCAAGCTTAGTGAGGAGACTTAAAGTGGAGGCATTAATTGCCTGAAGGATTTGCTGCACAGAGTTAGCCATCAGTGAGGCGTTGGTACCAGCCAAGAAGGAGACAGTGGCAAGATGGCGGTGGCTAGCACACCACCTAAGCTTGCTAGCAGACTTCAATATGACCAACAGCAGGAGATAATAGGCAGATGACCTCTGAAGCAGGAAACAGCAAAGCAATATAACCACAGTAACAGTAATGTGAAGCTTGTGAGGCTATGTCCACCTCCCAAGGGGTGCTGGAGTAGCAAGAAGATCTGTGCCGCAGCTGAGGAGGACACCAACAACAAGATGGCTGCAGCCCGCGTCCGACACTTCCCAAACACCACAGCAGTTGGGCGGGAGCCAGAGTGGAGACAACGACAGGAGTCACTCACAGTTTCTCGGAGGATACAGCCAGGAGACAGGAGGCAGCCCTCAAGTAAGTATAACGTCCCAGAACAGCCACAGGAGCTGGAGACATGGACACCAAGCCTCAGTGGAAGCGGACCCGGCTGTGGAAGCCTCTGTAAAGCAGGCAGACAGGCACCACACAAGAGCCCACTTCAGAACCCCTGGTAATCAAATAATATCCTGCTACAATACCCAGTGTAGTGGAAAAAATGCTAAGATAGGCAGGATATATAAAGGATAGAAGAGGGAAAGCCGGTAAAATGCTCCCTACACCGGGCTGCTCCAGGTCATGCCCACCTTGAATGCTCCTTTCTGGTGTGAACTGTAGCCAGTTGTCTTCTCTGTGTTCTCCTTTTTGTGATTATTTAAATTTAACACCATTTAATCAATCATCATCCTCAATCCAGAGTTCATTGCAGCTAAATAAAAAGACATTCTGTTGGAATTGCTGACTGACTCCTGTTTCGTATAAATCTATCCTACCTCTCTGAACACAGTACTACAGGACAAGGTACAGGGAGAAACATTTCAGGGGAAAGGTCCGTCAAATGTCCACCCTACACCTGTGATACCTCTCTCAACCACCAGTGGTGGTTGCTAAGAGCAAACTAGGGTCCATGAACTAAATGTTGTTGTCAAAGGTTCTGGAGACCATTGTCAGAGACGTATCAAGAATGGGTGCAGGAGGTTAGATTTGGGTGGGGTGTGTCCAAAGTAAAATCTAAATTGCAGTGTACAAATAAACCTGCCTAACATCTATGGGCTACATGCAAAAGCAGACAGTATGAACCACAGGAACAATCTAGATGTATTTGCTCCCCTTGCATTGCAACATGGTTTGTTCCAGATATAAAGTTACTTACTTTTTTAATGCTTTACTTCCAAATCAGAATCAGACCCTGTGTGCACAGCTGCTGGTAACCATCCTGTGGGGGGTATATTCAGATAGTTGGCGCAGGAGATCGCTAAGACTCTATTCTCTTCTGCATCATCTTTCTAAAAGGTTCACCTGAAAGACGGCTGTCGGCATAGTGGGTGGTCCCTGCAAGGGGGGTGGGTCCACTGCACACATGCCCCACCCCCACTCCGCCAGGCTAGAAATCTGAGGTACCGTATACAGTCACAATCTACTGTTACCACCATCTCAGGACCAGAGGTGTAGCTAGGTGCCATGGTGCCCTGAGCAAGGGTATGTTTCGGCGCCCCCTCCCCTTTTACTGAATTGGATGCATGTTACATTTGAATAGAAAAAATATTTGAAAATCCTAAATTGATGACAGGGCCGGTTCTAGACCTTGTGGAGCTCAGGGTGAAAGTTTCCTGTGGGCACCCCACATGTCTAAAATAGAGACAGTGCGCAAAAAGGCACACAACAAAAATATAGGGTCGTGGCTTCATGGATAAGGGGCTTCATGGATAAGGGGCTTCATGGATAAGGGGTGTGGCCACAGAATAGTACCAATTCAGATTACACTGCACATTATTGTCCGTTATTCACACTACACCACACTGTAGTACCCCTTAAACACGTTACTCCACACAGTAAAGCCCCTATACACGTTATGCCACACAGTAAAGCCCCCTATACACATTATGCCACACAGTATAGCCCCCTGTCATGTCACAGTAGAGCCGCTTATACATGTTACTTTACAGCCTCTAATGCAGAGAGAGGTGCTGCAGCATCAATGTAGTGAGAGGTGCTGTAACAGCTGGGTCAGAGAGGGGTTCTGCAGCATCCTAGACAGAGAAAGGTGCTGCAGCATCCAAGGTAGAAAGAGGTGCTGGAGCAGCCAGGGCAGAGAGAGGTGCTGCATCAGCTAGGGCAGAAAGAGGTGCTGCAGCAGCCAGGAGAGAGAGAGGTGCTGCAGCAGCTGGGACAAAGAGAGGTACTGCAGCAGCCTCTTAGAAAGAGGTGCTGCAGCAGCGGTGGGGGAGGGGGGCAGAGAGTGGAGTAGTAGAACAGAAGTAAGCCTGCTGCACAGCTACAAGCAGTGAGACATATAAAGAGGGCAGACAGAGCTCCGACATATGCCGGCTGTCAGTGTCTTCTGCTGTCACCTCTGGCCTGCCCTGTTCCCTACCTAGTCTCCAAGTCTGAGACAGTGTGCACCCCTCTGCGTCTCCTCCTCCTGCTCTGTGGCTGCCTGTACAGTGGGCCGTGGTATATTATTTGGAGGGGGTCAGGCGGCGCCGCCCTCTAACTTTCCCAGCGCCCCGGAGCTCACGCTCCACCAGAACCACCCTTGCTACACCCCTGCTCAGGACTGTAAGTGATTTGCTGTGCAGGTGATAAGCTGCAATCATCAGCCCCATCATCAAATCATAATAAAAAAAGACCTTTCATTTCCTAGGAAGTTGAGATATATTTTCCTCCAGTGCCCCCCCCCCCCCTTTCATAACAAGTAATCACAGCTGAGAAGAGCTAAGAAAACATTTGTGTACTTCATAAGACGTGTTCACAGTATTTCAGCGAGATGTGCCGTTTGTCTGTTTTTGCACAAATGGAACCATTCTGGAATATCCGCCGGCAAACAAACATAAGGGGTAATTCAGATCTGATCGTAGATGTGCTAAGTTTAGCACATCTACGTTCAGTTTTTCAGACATGCGGGGCTAGTCCGCCCCGCATGTCAGGCCTTACCCCCCTCAAGGGGGGATTGCACAGCGACAATGCTTTTGCACCCAGTGAGTAGCTCCCTGTGCAGCTCCTGCACGCTGGCATGGGTCTACCTACCGCGTCCCAGGTCACAGCGGCTGCATGTGACATCACGCATCTGCCGCGGTCACCCACACAATGGTCCGGACACGCCTGTATTGTCCGGATTGTGCCCCGCCAACAGCGTTCTAACTCCATTGGCACGCCCCCTCCCGACCCGCGACCACCTCTGCCTGTCAATCAGGGAGAGGTCGATCGCAGCCCAGAGATGCTGTTAGCATCTAACTGGGCTCCCGGGGTGCGCCCGCGCTGTGTGCCCGCTGCGCACACACTCCACAAAGGGATTCAGACTGTGATCGCTGCCGCTGCAGCAATCCAGTCTGAATTAACCCGATAGAGGCATGTTTGTTTTATGGGAGCGTATCTGCAGCCCGTGAGGTGGGAATTTCCCTTGAGGTACGCTAGGTAAACAGGTAGTCCGCTCGCGCACACAGAGTGCTTTTTGCGCTTCGTTATGAGATTTCATGTGTCTTTCCCTCTATCGCTTATCCGGAACTAGGTAAAACATTATCAGAGTCAGTGAGACACTGGGGACATATAAATTAACCTGCGAGACAGAAATCAATAGAGTAGTGCGATGTACACCGGCATCCAATAGACATTTTGTACAATAAATGAACCATAAACCACAGTTCTTTCTATATGAAGCCATTTCTATGGCGCGGGTGCCCTCCTCTCGCTACACTGCTTTATCGTTTTATCTTTGTTTAAGTTATTATTAACGACCTCCGCTACTGAAGAACGTGACACGTTGCTGCGGCCTCTGAGGCTTTACAGACCCCCGTTGTGTCTAGCGCTAACTCTTCAGAGGGCGCACCTCAGCGGTGGCAGTACTGATAGGGGATTAGAGATTAGAGATGTATATGACTATGTAAGGATTTTGTAGCACTTTGAACAATACCGAGGATGCGTGCTTCCAGCGTCACCCTCTTCTTCCTGTACACAATTGTCTTCTGTGCTTTCTCCCTCTTGTTCCAATTACTGTGACCTGTTGTGAATTCAGTGGCGGATGTGTGAGGTGTAACAGTAATGATGATGATCAGCCGAGGTCACTGCAGCGGGACACCATTGTCTTTCGCCTGGAATGAGTCATGTTTGTTGGAGTTTTTGGCCAGTTTCCGATGGAGGATTTATGGCTCAGCAGGGTATTCCACCCCCACTCCCTATACCTTGAAGCACACGCATGTAGAGTCTGTGTAGCCCGCATCTGTACACATGTTCAATAATAGCAACAGAAACTGAATACACATCGTGATCACAACGCAGACACTGTTTGACTGACGGGAAGCCGGCGTTTCTGGGCGGAAACCTGCCATTTTCTGGGTGTGTCAGATAAAACGCAGGCGTGCCCAGGCGTTTTTAAGGAAGGCCTCCGAAGTCAGCGATGACCACTTCCAGCCTCTTGTGTTGCAAGAATTGTGGATGACCTCGCCTGGTGCAGATAGGAAAAATCTTTGATGTTGTGGTATTTGCGTATGGTTTTGCGAGCAGCCCCCATATTGCGATGCATTCGCAATTTCGTAAATGGGCGTTTTTTTTCTGTTTCTGGGCAGCAACTATTTGATCGCAGAAACTGCAATCCACACTGAATAAGGTGCAATATCTGTATATTCGCTAGAGATGAGTGGGTTCGGTTCCCTCGAACTTCACACTCCGAGTCCAGATCCAAGTCCGGCTTGGGTTTTCCCGCCAGACTCGTAAACCAGGACGAGGCAAAATGTCATCATGCCGCTGTCGGATTCTCGCGGGTTTTGGATTCCATATAAGCAGCCGTGCGTCGCCGCCATTTCACTCCAGTCCTGGAGCATGTAGCAAGAGGACGTGTCTCCTCAGTGTCTGTGCGGGAAAGTGGCGTGGCGCATGGGGTGGCGATCTGCTATTTTGTATCATTCCAGTGGTGCTGTCTTGTGCTGCATCAGTCCAGTGGTGGTGTCCTGTGCTGCCATAAGTCCAGTGGTGGTGTCCTGTGCTGCCATAAGTCCAGTGGTGGTGTCCTGTGCTGCTATAAGTCCAGTGGTGGTGTCCTGTGCTGCCATAAGCCCAGTGGTGGTGTCCTGTGCTGCCATAAGTCCAGTGGTGCTGCCGTATAAGTCCAGTCCAGTGGTACTGCCGTATAAGTCCAGGGGTACTGCCGTATAAGTCCAGGGGTACTGCCATATAAGTCCAGTCCAGTGGTGCTGCCGTATAAGTCCAGGGGTACTGCCGTATAAGTCCAGGGGTACTGCCATATAAGTCCAGTCCAGTGGTGCTGCCGTATAAGTCCAGGGGTACTGCCGTATAAGTCCAGGCGTACTGCCGTATAAGTCCAGAGGTACTGTCGTATAAGTCCAGAGGTACTGTCGTATAAGTCCTGGGGTACTGCTGTATAAGTCCAGTGGTGGTGTCCTGTGCTGCCATAATCCAGTGCTGCTGTATAAGTTCAGTCCAGTGGTGCTGTCTTGTGCTGCATCAGCCCAGTGGTGGTGTCCTGTGCTGCCATAAGTCTAGTGGTGGTGTCCTGTGCTGCCATAAGTCCAGTGGTGCTGCCGTATAAGTCCAGTCCAGTGGTACTGCCGTATAAGTCCAGGGGTACTGCCGTATAAGTCCAGGGGTACTGCCATATAAGTCCAGTCCAGTGGTGCTGCCGTATAAGTCCAGGGGTACTGCTGTATAAGTCCAGGGGTACTGCCATATAAGTCCAGTCCAGTGGTGCTGCCGTATAAGTCCAGGGGTACTGCCGTATAAGTCCAGAGGTACTGTCGTATAAGTCCTGGGGTACTGCCGTATAAGTCCAGGGGTGCTGTCCTGTACTATATATCATTTACTCCAAATAAAGGGGTTATTAATATATAATCCAAATAATTTTTACAGGGTTTGCCCTGTCTGGTGTAGGGGTATGCTCTTCTGTGCCGCATATTGTTATATAACTCCAGAAAAAAAATTTGGAGGATAAAATAGGGAAAGATCAAGAACCCCTTCCTCCTAGTGTGGAAGCTGCTGCCACTAGTCATGATGACATACAGTAGACGATGAAAAGCCATCAAGGTCGTCTGCCAAGGCCGATGCCCAATGTCATAGTAGAGGGCATGTAAAATCCAAAAAGCCAAAGTTCAGTAAAATTACCCAAAAAAATAAATTTAAATGGTCTGAGGAGAAGTGTAAACTTGCCAATGTGCCATATATGACACGGAGTGGCAAGGAACGGCTAAGGCCCTGGCCTATGTTCATGACTAGTGGTTCAGCTTCACATGATGATGGAAGCACTCATCCTCCCGCTAGAAAAATTAAAACAGTTAAGCTGGCAAAAGCACAGCAAAGAACTGTGCGTTCAAAGATGGTATCACAAATCCCCAAGGAAAGTCCAAGTGTGTCGGTGGTTGCGATGCCTGACCTTCCCAACACTGGATGAGAAGAGGTGGCTCCTTCCACCATTTGCACGCCCTCTGCAAGTGCAGCAAGGAGCACCCACAGTCCAGTTTCTGATATTCAAATTGAAGATGTCACTGTTGAAGTACACCAGGATGAGGATATAGGTGTTGCTGGCGCTGAGGAGAAAGTTGACGATAAGGATTCTAATGGTGATGTGGTTTGTTTGCATAAGGCACCAGTGGAGACAGTTGTTGGCCATGGGATGGAAAAGCCCATTGTCATGCCTGGGCAAAATACCAAAAAAGCCACCTCTTCAGTATGGAATTATTTCTCCACAAATCCGGACAACAGGTGTCAAGCCGTGTGTTGCTTCTATCAAGCTGTAATAAGTAGGGGTAAGGACGTTAACCACCTTGGAACATCCTCCCTAATACGTCACCTGTAGCGCATTCATCAGAAGTCAACGTCAAGTGTCAATTAAATTAAATTAAAGTACATTTTCAAGTATGTGCTGTTTGGGTCCTATTTTTTAAACTGCCATCCTGTCTGCCACTGCAGTGCCACTCCTTGATGGGCCGGGTGTTTGTGCCGCCCAATTGGGTAGCTTAGCTTAGTCATCCAGCGACCTCATTACACCTCTTTTTCTTCTTTGCATTATGTGCTCTTTGGGGCCTAGTTTTTAAATCTTTCATCCTGTCTGATACTGCAGTGCTACTCCTAGATGGGCCAGGTGTTTGTGCTGCCCACTTGTGTCCCTCAGCTTAGTCATCCAGTGACCTTGGTGCAACCTTTTGGCCTAAAAACAATATTGTGAGGTGTTCAGAATAGACTGGAAATGAGTGGAAATGAATGTTATTAAGGTAATAATACCGTCGGATCAAAAGTACCCCCAAATTCTGTGATTTTAGCTGTTTTTGTGTTTTTCCCCAAAAATCATCCAGATCCAAAACCAAAACCCGAAAGTGTGGTTTTGGCAAAACCAATCCAGATCCAAAACACGAGCGGGGATCCAGATCCAAAACCAAAACACAAAAAGTGCCCGCCGCACATCGCCAGTACACAAAGCTGTATGAGTCTTTGCGAGCAGGTAACTCACAGCAAGTGTCAATCTAAGAAACACAGTTGTACAATGAGAATGGCGAATGAAGAAGGGACGGTCTCAGAGCCAGCCATAGGCATAGGCAAACTAGGCAATTGCCTAGGGCATCTGGTATGCCTAGGGGCACAAGCAGCTTCTGCTGATTAAAATGATATGCGGCATGCCTATATTCTGTGTAGAATTTTGTATGCAGATACAGTCACAGTTGCACACAGTATATAGGCATGCTGCATATCATTTTAATCAGCAGAAGCTGCTTGTGAGCATCCTAGCCACATAGCAATGCAAATAAGATGCATTTTCATAAAAAATAGGCACCCGACGTTAGCAGAGCTGCCAGTTGACTCACGCCAGGAACTATATGTGTCATTATGTGTATAAGGGCATTAACAATGTGCGGCATATGTGTAAGGGAAATTATGTGTATAAGGGCATTAATAAGGGATGGCATAATGAGTAAAGCGCATTATGCTTATAAGGACATTAATAATGTGTGTCATATGCGTAAAAGGCATTACTGTGTGGTATTATGTGTATAAATGCATTACTAATGTGTGGCATTATGTGTATAAGGTGCTCTACTGTGCGGCATAACATATAGAAAGGGCACTACTGTGTGGTCTAATGTGAATGAAGAGCAATATGGTGTGGTGTAATGTGAATAAGGGGCACTACTGTGAGGAGTAACGTATATAAGGTAAAGTGGTACTACTGTGTGATGTAATGTGAATAAGGGACAATATTGCAATATCAATTGTGAATAAAGTTGCACTACTGTGAGGCATAAGTTGAATTGGGGGTACTATTGTGTGGCCATGCCCCTTGCCAGCAAAAACACATACCTTTTTGGGCTGTGCGCCGAATGTGCACACTGTTCTTATTTAAATTACAGGGGGTAGGGGAAAAAAAAGGTCTGCTGTGGGTGGGGGGTGTTGGTGCTGGGAAAGGGGTGCAGGGTCAGAGGCAGAACCAGCAGTGGTGCTAGGGGGCACCAGCCAAAATCTTGCCTAGGGCATCATTTTGGTTAGGGCCGGCTCTGGACGGTCTACACAAGGCCAACCTCCTAGCAGACAAGACTTTGGGGATCCTCGGCCGCACAACTCTTGGAAAGACATTGCTTTTTTTGAATGAGAAATTGTACTAAGAAAAAAAGCAGCTGGTACTCTAATGTTACAAGCTGTATAGCAACTTCCACTCTCCGGGAAGGTGCACAGATACTGTATACTGGAACTACTTATAAGAATGGAGAATTAGACATAGATGTTTGCAGGAGTATCACGTGGTTTTTCGGCAGAAGTCTGCTGCTTATGCCGGGAACTTTTGTTGCTGGGCTTTGGCAAGGCTCCTAGTCGTACACCCAGTGGCGTAAGTTCTTCCCAGTCACCCGGAGGCATGATAAATGTTGGTGCCACCCTACATATACACACCATATGTAACTATCCAGCACTCAGGGTGAACAGTAGTAGCGTGCTCAGGTACCTTTCCCAATAGTAATATAGATACACATAAAAAGTGGACGCACTCCAAGTCAGTCATTACAATAAAAACAGATACCAGCATACCTTTCTATTACACTTACAGTGCTCCCTCACCCGCCAGCAGGTCTCGATGGAGATGCTTTGGCGCAGCGGTGTGCCGATATATATAAAAAACACACAAACACTTCATTCACTTAATAACACACGCATGCCTCTTTCACTTTAACACACAAATGCCTTTCACTTAAACACACAGATGCCTCTTTCACTTAAAAACACACACATGCCTCTCACACATGCCTCTTTCACTCACACACACTCACACATGCCTCCTTCACTTAAAAACACACACGCCGCTTTCACTTAAACACACACATGCCTCTCACCTATACACACACATGCCTCTCACTTACACACACACACACACACACACACACACACACAAACACACACACACATTCAGAAATGGACACCCCTCCATATATTTGTAAGGTAGCGTGTACCAAGACCAGGTGTGTGCTCTGTACATAGGTGGTCATTCCGAGTTGATCGCAGGCAGCAACTTTTAGCTGCTGCTGCGATCAATAGTCCACGCCTATGGGGGAGTGTATTTTAGCTTAGCAGGGCAGCGATCACTTGTGCAGCCCTGCTAAGCTAAAAAAATTTCAAGCAGAAATAGACCAGCCCTGGACATACTTTCCCTGTGCGATGGATCCAACGATGATGGGCCCGGCTTTGACGTCACACCTCCGCCCTCCGTTGTCCTGGACACGCCTGCATTTTACTCACCACTCCCCGAAAACGGTCTCCAACGGTCCAGGTCCGCCCTGCCACGCCTCCTTCCTGTCAATCTTCTTAGTGGTCGCCTCTGCGTCCGCTTCCGTTGGCAGGGGTGTCGGCCACTTGGGTCGCCGTGCACAGCGTCCGCCACGCATGCGCATTCCGCACCCGTTCGCACTGCAGCGAGAAACCGCTGCGTGCGAACAGGTCGGAATGACCCCCATAGTCCTGTAGAAATGCCCAAATGCCTCCTTTAATCCTTGCCTCTCACACACATGCCTCTCACTTACACACACATGTCTCTCACTTACACACACATGCCTGACACATATGCCTCTCACTTATACACATGCCTCACACACACACACACACACACACACACCTCACTTACACACACACACGCCTCTCACTTACACCCACATGCCTCTCACACACACACACACACACACACGCCTCTCACTTACACACATGCCTCTCACACACATGCCTCTCACTTACACACACACATGCCTCTCACTTACACATGCCTCTCACACACACACACACACACACACACACACATGCCTCTAACACATTCCTCTCACACACACACACACACACACACACACACACACACACACACACACACACACATGCCTCTTTTACTTGAACACACAACTTTCCTTAAAAACATACACACACCTCACTTAAAACATGCACACACAAAAACAGTGCTTCCAACATTTATCAAAGCCCCCCCAGCACCCCCAACTACGCCTTCCCCACCACAGTGCAGCTTGAGGCCAGTGCCTACCTTTGGCTATCAGCCTGATGGAGGAACAGTGAGCTTAACTAGGCTGGCTTGCTTAACTGGAAGGGCCCCGGAGGAGCTGCGCTCTGGAGCTCCCTCTAGCTGCAGCCAGTGACAGCTCTCTATATACAGGAGGCAGCTTCCGTGTCACTGACACAGCTCCTCCGTCTGTAAGAATCATTAAAAAAAAAAGTAGCAGCGAGCGATCGTCAGCGGGAGACAGTGGAGAAGAAATGCCCCCTTGAGGTCAGGAGCCCGGCGGCAGCCGACTCCACTGCCTCCCACAGTTCCGCCCCTGCGTACACCTATGTACCAACATGAGGCTTTTATTTGCACATAAATATAAACAGTATATGGTGCAATGGATAGCATTACTGCCTCGCAGCACTGAAGTCATGGGTTCAACTCCCACCATGGCCCTAACTGTGTGGAGTTTGTATATTCTCCCCGTACTTGCGTGGGTTTCCTCTACGTACTCTGGTTTCCTCCCACAATCCAAAAATATACTGGAAGGTTAATTGGATCGCAACAAAATGTGTGTGCGTGTACATGTGATAGAGAATATAGACTGGGTATCCGGTCTTTAGGTTGACATGAGTTTTTTTTTTTTAAATCATTTTTTGAACGTTTTCTTACTTTTGCGATCCACATGCACTACAATTGGGAATAGTAACCTGTGCCGAAAGCAGCACCTTAACCTTGCGAGGGGACACCAGTGGCATGCGGTGGGGTAAGGCAGGTGAGGCAGAGCCTTTCCTGTCATACTTACGTTTAAACTAGTGATGTGCACCGGCCATTTTTCGGGTTTTGTGTTTTGGTTTTGGATTCCGTTCCGCGGCCGTGTTTTGGATTCGGACGCGTTTTGGCAAAACCTCCCTGAAATTTTTTTGTCGGATTCGGGTGTGTTTTGGATTCGGGTGTTTTTTTACAAAAACCCCTCAAAAACAGCTTAAATCATAGAATTTGGGGGTCATTTTGATCACATAGTATTATTAACCTTAATAACCATAATTTCCACTAATTTTCAGTCTATTCTGAACACCTCACACCTCACAATATTATTTTTAGTCCTAAAATTTGCACCGAGGTCGCGGCATGACTAAGCTAAGCGACCCAAGTGGCCAACACAAACACCTGGCCCACCTAGGAGTGGCACTGCAGTGTCAGACAGGATGGCACTTCAAAAAAATAGTCCCCAAACAGCACATGATGCAAAGAAAAAAAGAGGCGCAATGAGGTAGCTGTGTGACTAAGCTAAGCGACCCAAGTGGCCGACACAAACACCTGGCCCATCTAGGAGTGGCACTGCAGTGTCAGACAGGATGGCACTTCAAAAAAATAGTCCCCAAACAGCACATGATGCAAAGAAAAAAAGAGGCGCAATGAGGTAGCTGTGTGACTAAGCTAAGTGACCCAAGTGGCCGACACAAACACCTGGCCCATCTAGGAGTGGCACTGCAGTGTCAGGCAGGATGGCCCTTCCAAAAAATACTCCCCAAACAGCACATGAAGCAAAGAAAAAAAGAGGCGCAATGAGGTAGCTGTGTGACTAAGCTAAGTGACCCAAGTGGCCGACACAAACACCTGGCCCATCTAGGAGTGGCACTGCAGTGTCAGACAGGATGGCACTTAAAAAAAATAGTCCCCAAACAGCACATGAAGCAAAGAAAAAAAGAGGCGCAATGAGGTAGCTGTGTGACTAAGCTAAGCGACCGAAGTGGCCGACACTAAACACCTGGCCCATCTAGGAGTGGCACTGCAGTTTTCTAGCGAGAGGATGAGTGCTTCCATCCTCATGTGAATCTGAACCACTAGCCATGAACATAGGACAGGGCCTCAGCCGTTCCTTGCCACTCCGTGTGGTAAATGGCATATTGGCAAGTTTACGCTTCTCCTCAGACGCTTTTAATTTTGATTTTTGGGTCATTTTACTGAACTTTTGTTTTTAGGATTTTACATGCTCTCTACTATGACATTGGGCATCGGCCTTGGCAGACGACGTTGATGGCATTTCATCGTCTCGGCCATGACTAGTAGCAGCAGCTTCAGCACGAAGTGGAAGTGGATCTTGATCTTTCCCTATTTTACCCTCCACATTTTTGTTCTCCATTTTTAAATGTGTGGAATTATATGCCATTATCAATAGCAATGGCCTACTACTATATATACTGCGCACAACTGAAATGCACAACAGGTATGGATGGATAGTATACTTGACGACACAGAGGTAGGTAGAGCAGTGGCCTACTGTACTGTACTGCTATATATTATATACTGGTGGTCAGCAAACTGTGCAAAACTGAAATGCACCACAGGTATGGATGGATAGTATACTTGACGACACAGGTAGGTAGAGCAGTGGCCTTCTGTACCGTACTGCTATATATTATATACTGGTGGTCAGCAAACTGTGCAAAACTGAAATGCACCATAGGTATGGATGGATAGTATACTTGACGACACAGAGGTAGGTAGAGCAGTGGCCTACTGTACCGTACTGCTATATATTATATATTGGTGGTCAGCAAACTGTGCAAAACTGAAATGCACCACAGGTATGGATGGATAGTATACTTGACGACACAGAGGTAGGTAGAGCAGTGGCCTACTGTACCGTACTGCTACATATTATATACTGGTGGTCAGCAAAATTATGCACTGTACTCCTACTATATACTACAATGCAGCACAGATATGGAGCGTTTTTCAGGCAGAGAACGTATAATACTGGTGGTCACTGGTCAGCAAAACTCTGCACTGTACTCCTCCTATATAATACTGGTGGTCCCCAGTCCCCACAATAAAGCAGTGTGAGCACAGATATATGCAGCACACTGAGCACAGATATGGAGCGTTTTTCAGGCAGAGAACGTATAATACTGGTGGTCACTGGTCAGCAAAACTCTGCACTGTACTCCTCCTATATAATACTGGTGGTCCCCAGTCCCCACAATAAAGCAGTGTGAGCACAGATATTTGCAGCACACTGAGCACAGATATGGAGTGTTTTTCAGGCAGACAACGTATACTGGTGGTCACTGTCAGCAAAACTCTGCACTGTACTCCTCCTATATAATATACTGGTGGTCCCCAGTCCCCACAATAAAGCAGTGTGAGCACAGATATATGCAGCACACTGAGCACAGATATGGAGCGTTTTTCAGGCAGAGAACGTATAATACTGGTGGTCACTGGTCAGCAAAACTCTGCACTGCACTCCTCCTATATAATACTGGTGGTCCTCAGTCCCCACAATAAAGCAGTGTGAGCACAGATATATGCAGCACACTGAGCACAGATATGGAGCGTTTTTCAGGCAGAGAACGTATAATACTGGTGGTCACTGGTCAGCAAAACTCTGCACTGTACTCCTCCTATAATACTGCTGGTCCCCAGTCCCCACAATAATGCAGTGAGCACAGATATTTGCAGCCACCTGAATAAAACTGAGAGGACGCCAGCCACGTCCTCTCACTATCATTTCCAATGCACGAGTGAAAAATGGCGGTGACGCGCGGCTCCTTATATAGAATCCGAATCTCGCGAGAATCCGACAGCGGGATGATGACGTTCGGGCGCTCGGGTTAACCGAGCAAGGCAGGAAGATTCGAATCTGCCTCGGAACCGTGTAAAATGGGTGAAGTTCGGGGGGTTCGGATTCCGACGAACCGAACCCGCTCATCACTAGTTTAAACCAGAGTTTTGACTGAATAAAATATATGAAAAATACTAATAATTTGTTTGAAATATCTTCTTTGCATTATTCTAATAATTGTTATAGCCTAAACTCTGGAGTAAAAAGTCTATGGCAGTGGAGGCAGTGCCTCACCTGTGTATCTTTTCCACACATCTCAGATCAAAACCCACCAAATTTCCAGGAGTTTATAATGCTGCACCTTTGTATAATGCCCAGATGTACCCTTTGGCTCATATATTGCATGTAAATCTGGCTCTGGGGTTAGCCAGTGCCTCCTGATCCATTTAGCTCACCGCACGTCCCTGCGGGGCACTAATTGGGGTTTCCGGTAACTTTGCAAAGAAAACGACAGCAAAAAAATTACAAGAACTCATGTCGACCTTTTTCCATGTCGACCTTGTTCATGTCAACATAATGACTGTGTCGACCTATTTCAGGTGTCAACTTAGTCACTGTCGACCTATAGTGGTCGACTTAATTACTGTCGATCTAAGCGTGGTCGACCCTATGATCCACACCCAACGATTGTAAGCTCCACTGGGGCAGGGACTGTTGTGAATGTCCAAATATTCCCTGTAAAGCGCTACGGAATATGTGTGTGCTATATAAATTGGTAATGAAGAGCGAGTGCAAATAGCGCAAGCGATAGTAAACTTCAAGGCCAGAGGATTGCATGGGCCTTGCACAATTAGCAGCTTATCAAACAGTTAACGAGGTCTGGGGGGTTGGATTTAATTAGAATAGTGGGAGTGTTAGGGAGGAGCTAACAGACATTTTGAGTAGAGACAGGAGTTTCATCTGCCTCTTTCTCTCCGGAATATTCCCTGAGAAGGTGTGCTCCTGTGAGTAATCCCTTTTATTTTACAATCCTCTTCTTGCTCTGCTATATTTCATTCACTTTTCCTACTTATTCTCTCTTTATATTCTTCTGTCATTTCTTCTTTTCTATTTATTTCTCTGCTGAATATTTGTTCATTGCAATGGCCACTCGTCCACACAGACGGCCACTCCCGCCTGCCCGCTACCTGTTAGTTGTGGTGGGGACGGCTTCAGGGGACCCTCCTGCTCAGTGCCGCCGCCAGTCCCCCTGTTCTCCTGTGCTGCCTGCTGCTGCGGGTGCGCTCGTGGCTGCTTCCCCCGGCAGTCTCGCGGCTACTTCCGCCGGGGGACCCGCGACGTGCTCGGGTGGCCTCGGGCGGGTCCCGGCTCATACCAGTGCTTCTCCCGCCTCTGCCTCGGCCCCCACTGTCGTACATGGTGTGCGGGTCGGGCCTGCAGTGGGAGCACGTGGGGGGAGACAGGCACATTTGACCCCTGGAAGTGCTGCTGTGTCAGCCTCCAGGGGTATGGGCGCTCAAAATCCCAAACACAAGCGAGCCACAAGGGGGAGGCAGCGACTGTCCCCTGGAGGGCATGATGTGCCAGCCTCCAGGGATTCAGTACCCAACAATAATACTGCTGAGAGGTCCTCACAGGGTCGTGGGGCACATGCGGGGGCAGCAGCACGTGCACCCATCTTGTCACGCGGCACCAGGGCCCAGCCTAGGCGTGTCAGGAGGCTTGGTGCTGTTGTGCCCAGCCAGGGGGTGACCCCAGTTTCTAGCTCGATTCAGTCTCCTGCGGCAGACGCTCGGGCATCAGCGGCCACTCCGGGTCGGCCTGATTGAGGTACCCACCGTCGGGCCGTGAACCCCCTGGTCGGTGCCAGCCTGCCTCAGGCAGTCACTTGGCGTAGGACTAGACGCGCAGCTCAATGTCCTGCACATCCGGATGGTGGTGCTAGGCCTTTGGCTGGTGGTGAACCTTCCGTTAGTGGCATTGCGCTGCCTATTATACCAGCGGCAGGACCCGTGCCTGCGACCGGGGACACAGCAGCTGTTACTGCGCTACTGGTTTCCATGATAGGGATTTTGACTCCCCTATTGACTGCGCAGGTGTCCGGGAGTGGTTTGATGGGGTAGTTCAGTGACTTGCGGTCTGCCCTGACCCCGCTGGTCACTCAACTGACTGTTATGAACCACAGGTAGTGGTTCATTCCTGTTTTCCGTATTTTATGTTTATAGTTCTCTTGCAGGCCAGAATTTCCCTTTGCTCTGGTTTAGAAGATTCTTGTTTGCTGTCGGTGGTGAGTCTGTGTAATTGCAGCCTGTTTCCATGTGTTTGGCCACACCTGTCTGCTAATTGCATCTTGTCAGTTTGGAGTCATGCAACAGGGCAGCTGCACGACATAATTAATTAGGGCTCTCTGTTATATTCTGGCTCAGTGCAATACACAGACGCCGGTGATAGTTCTTGAGTTCTGAGCTAGTTTCTGCCAGTTCCTGAGTGTCGGTTCCTGAGTGTCGGTTCCAGTGTCTGATCCCATGTCCTGCCGTGAAGCGTTCCTGTCCAGAAGTCCTTTGGCTTTGTCTGTTCCTGGTCGAGTATCTGGCTTCTTGGTGTCCACCGGTCTGTCGTTTGGGATTCTGCCTGTCCTCCGGTTCTGAGAGCCTGTGTCTGCTACATTGGGGGTTCCTGTCTGTTTGCCAGTATTTGTACCGGTTCCGTGAGTAGCGGCTTTGCCGCGTCCATCGGCCTAGGCCGCTGTATTCCTTGGTTATATCTGTTACTGGTGTTTTGCAGAGGGTTCTGCATATGCTGTCACCGCCGGTACACAACAGTATAGTGTCGGCGTGTGGACAGCATTTCCTTTGTTGTTCTTTTCCTTTGGCGGCGTGCCGCACATGTATTTGGTTTTAGGGTTGTTAGTAGCCCCTAGCCTTCTGTTTGCTTTAGTTAGAGGTCCCCTTGTTATTATCCTGTCTCGGTTCACGCCTTGTCTCACTCTAAGACCTTGGGGCATCGGAGTTGGGCAGACCTAATCCGCCCTTCAAACGCGGCTGCCGTGGGCCCAAGAAACCATAGTCACGCAGGCGTGAACTGATTACACGGCTGAAACAATGGAGGTAGGCTGCTAGAGGCTATTTCCATGCCACATCTTATTTCAGCGTCATGTTCTGGTGCTCTGGACTCACTACGCAACATCTCTCTTGTTCTGAGCACCAGGAACGTAACATTATCACCGGCCCTACAACAAAAAAGAAACAAAGCTACTGTAAATAGTAGTTTTTTCTTTTTTGGTCCAGTGTCTTGTCTAGAATCCAGTCCGGTGACTAGAATTCAGTGTGCAGAATCCAGTCCGGTGTTTAGAATCCAGTCCTGTCTAGAATTCAGTGTGCAGAATTCAGTCCGGTGTTTAGAATCCAGTCCTGTCTAGAATTCAGTGTGCAAAATCCAGTCCGGTGTGCAGAATCCAGTCCGGTGTGCAGAATCCAGTCTTGTCTTGTCTAGTTTAAAAAAAAAATCCAGTCCAGTCTTGTCTAGTCTAGTCTTGTCTTGTCTTGTCTAGTTTGAAATCCTCCTATGCCTACTATGCAAGCCCTGCAAGCATCTCTCTCAGCCCTGAACTCTGCTTTCAGTGCTTTGAAACCTGAGCGGCTGGAAGTTTTGCAGCAATCCTTAAAGCAACTGCAAAACCTTCTGACCAAAATTTTGCTTATTTTGCCAGAAGTTGTTGAGAGTTCATCCTCTAAAGAGACTCTTGTTCACAGTATGGTGACAAGTGAATCCTCAGGTTTAATTAAAGAGAAAAGGTTTAAAAGTTTTCCGCGGCCCAGGCTCTCAGAAGAGGAGCGTCTGCGTCGCAGAAACTCAAATTTATGCCTATATTGTGGAGGTTTAGGCCACTATCTGCAGACCTGTGAATTGCGCATGCCAAAGTGTGGCGACAAGTCCTGCCCTCTGGCCAAGTGGAGTCAGGATTCAAGACCTACTCCTGTCTCTACTGTGGCAGAGGTAATTGTCACACAACCCACACTAAAAAGCACTCTGTCCTATAATTGGGGTCCTTGGGCTAGGGAGCCCCATTATAGATTCAGGAACCAAAGGAGAATGTTTCTCTCCTCTCTTGATTTTCCTGTTGAAGCAGAGTTGCAAACCCCTGGAGCGGTGCCCGATGCCCAGGGTCCTGGAGCGGTGCCCGATGCCCAGGGTCCTGGAGCGGTGCCCGATGCCCAGAGTCCTGGAGCGGTACCCGATGCCCAGAGTCCTGGAGCGGTTCCCGATGCCCAGAGTCCTGGAGCGGTTCCCGATGCCCAGAGTCCTGGAGCGGTTCCCGATGCCCAGAGTCCTGGAGCGGTACCCGATGCCCAGAGTCCTGGAGCGGTACCCGATGCCCAGAGTCCTGGAGCGGTACCCGATGCCCAGAGTCCTGGAGCGGTACCCGATGCCCAGAGTCCTGGAGCGGTACCCGATGCCCAGAGTCCTGGAGCGGTTCCCGATGCCCAGAGTCCTGGAGCGGTACCCGATGCCCAGAGTCCTGGAGCGGTACCCGATGCCCAGAGTCCTGGAGCGGTACCCGATGCCCAGAGTCCTGGAGCGGTACCCGATGCCCAAAGTCCTGGAGCGGTACCCGATGCCCAGAGTCCTGGAGCGGTACCCGATGCCCAGAGTCCTGGAGCGGTACCCGATGCTCTGGGTCATAGAGGGACATCGAATATTATAGCTCAGGTGTCAATACCAGAAGGGGTCTCAGAAGCTGTTACCCCAGGTAGGGACTTGAAAAGCGCAACTCCAGAGAAGGTTTCTAAAACCATAGTTCTAGAAGGGAACTCGAGAAGCAAAACCCCAGAAGGGATCTTTGAAGTAATATCCCCAAGTGGGGTCTCGAGAGACACAGCCCCAGAGAAGGGTCTAGAAGTCGCTTCCCCAGGAAAGGACTCAAGAGGCATAGCGTTAGTGGAGGTTCTGAAGGTTATAGCTTCAGCAAAAGTCCCGGAAGTCATAGTCCCGGGAGAAGTTTCGATAATTATCGACTCAGAGAGGGAGGCTGATGGCCCGGTCCCAGAGAGGGAGGCTGACGGCCCGGTCCCAGAGAGGGAGGCTGACGGCCCGGTCCCAGTAAAAGAATCCGAGGTGCTGACCCCAGCGGGGTTCCCGAAGGCCACTGCCCCAGCGGGGTTCCCGAAGGCCACTGCCCCAGCGGGGTTCCCGAAGGCCACTGCCCCAGCGGGGGTTCTGAGGGCCACTGCCCCGGGTGGGGTTCAGAAAGTCACTGCCCCGGGTGGGGTTCAGAAAGTCACTGCAACGGGTGGGGTTCAGAAAGTCACTGCCCCAGGTGGGGTTCAGAAAGTCACTGCCCCAGGTGGGGTTCAGAAAGTCTCAGCCTCGAGTAAGGTCAGTAGTGACCAGGCCCTAGCAAAGCACTCTAGTCAGTCAGATGGGAAGGAAGCAGATCCTGACTCTGTTGATATCTCAACATCTATAATCTTTGATGGGGACTTAGTCCAATTTCTGGCGCTTTACAAACACTATTACACCATTTTGTTGTCTAGACCATTTCTGGGCATCACTTCAGAGAAACTTGTGCTCTATCTGATATATTCCTTTAGAGGAGAGCCTTTTGAGTGGGCGTCCAGCTTAATGAAAGCTGAAGATCCCATTCTTCAGGATCCCCCGACATTCAGTGATGCAGTTATTAAGAGATATGGTTCCAAAGAAATTGGTTCAGGTTCCTCTAGGTCACCCGTCTTATATGCTGAGAGTCCACCGTATACTGTAAACTCGGCACAAGAGTCTCAGCCCGTTGTTTTGACTGCAGGATGTGCTTTTCTGTCTTCTTCTAATAGTAGTACTTTGCCTGAAAGCTCAGCTCCCAAGGTTAAGAAACCAATCTCTGATTTGAACCCAGCCTTGCTGGGAGGTACCATCAGTTCAGACAATGTTTGGGGAATTACCTTGGTCAGACCTCAAGAACTTTGTAAAAATAATAATAAGAAGAAAAAGAAATAATTATTGACTCTTGCCTAGTTATAAAAAAAAAAGATATTCTTTTTCCTTGTCTTGTGTCCAGTGGCCACCGTCAAAGGGGGGGGGGGGGGGGGGGGGCACTGTTACAGCTTGTTTCTGTTTTCTTGCCTGTTAGACCAGTGTCAGTTTTTTTTGTATCCCTTGTTTTGGAAAGTCTGAATTTTGGGGTCCGTTGACCCCTCCTCAAGGGGGGGGGGGGGGTACTGTTATGAGCCACGGCAGTGGCTCATTCCTGTTTTGCATTTTGGTTATGTATTTTCTGTTATACTTCTGTTTATGTTCCCTGTGGGTGTCATGGGGTGTTCGGAGCTCACCCTTAAGGAGAGGGTACTGTTATGAACCACAAGTAGTGGTTCATTCCTGTTTTCTGTATTTTATGTTTATAGTTCTCTTGCAGGCCAGGATTTCCCTTTGCTCTGGTTTAGAAGATTCTTGGTTGCTGTCAGTGGTGAGTCTGTGTAATTGCAGCCTGTTTCCATGTGTTTGGTCTCACTTGTCTGCTAATTGCATCTTGTCAGTTTGGAGTCATGCAACAGGGCAGCTGCACGACATAATTAATTAGGGCTTTCTGTTATATTCTGGCTCAGTGCAATACACAGACGCCGGTGATAGTTCTTGAGTTCTGAGCTAGTTTCTGCCAGTTCCTGAGTGTCGGTTCCTGAGTGTCGGTTCCTGAGTGTCGGTTCCAGTGTCTGATCCCATGTCCTGCCGTGAAGCGTTCCTGTCCAGAAGTCCTGTGGCTTTGTCTGTTCCTGGTCGAGTATCTGGCTTCTTGGTGTCCACCGGTCTGTCATTTGGGATTCTGCCTGTCCTCCGGTTCTGAGAGCCTGTGTCTGCTACATTGGGGGTTCCTGTCCGTTTGCCAGTATTTGTACCGGTTCCGTGAGTAGCGGCTTTGCCGCGTCCGTCGGCCTAGGCCGCTGTATTCCTTGGTTATATCTGTTATATCTGTTACTGGTGTTTTGCAACAGTATAGTGTCGGCGTGTGGACAGCATTTCCTTTGTTGTTCTTTTCCTTTGGCGGCGTGCCGCACATGTATTTAGTTTTAGGGTTGTTAGTAGCCCCTAGCCTTCTGTTTGCTTTAGTTAGAGGTCCCCTTGTTATTATCCTGTCTCGGTTCACGCCTTGTCTCACTCTAAGACCTGGGGGCATCGGAGTTGGGCAGACCTAATCCGCCCTTCAAACGCGGCTGCCATGGGCCCAAGAAACCATAGTCACGCAGGCGTGAACTGATCACATGGGTGAAACAATGGAGGTAGGCTGCTAGGGGCTATTTCCATACCACACCTTATTTCAGCATCACGTTCTGGTGCTCTGGACTCACTACGCAACATCTCTCTTGTTCTGAGCACCAGGAACGTAACACTGACGTTGTTATGCGCCGCTCCTGTTTCTTCTGCGGGACAGCAACCACTAGTTGCCTATGGGTCTGGTGCGCAGGCGTCTGCAAATAACCAATTGCCTGGCTCTTTGCTGACACCTTCTGTTCCCTCACGAGTTTCAGATCCGGTGGACATGGTGGAGAGCGATTCCAGGGACAGCGAGCAGTCTTCCGCATCGACCGCCCCAAGACAGGACTCCCAAACCTTCTCGTCAGGTGAGACTGATGTTGATTACGCACTAGGGCAGCGGGGTGATGCGGTCGAGGCTGCGAGTGGCAAGGGGCATGCGGAGCTTTCAAAGGGTAAACACCAGAGGCACGGGCGTTCCCGCAAGCGCAGTAAGCGTTCGCGTCGCCATAGGCACGGGAGCAGTAGCAGCAGTCCGGAACAGGGCAGCCCCAGCGATGTTGTGCGTTGCCCATACACCAAGGTCTTACGTGGTCTCCGCCAATGGATACGGGATCGTATCAATAGTGGGAAGTACGTGGATGTCTTTGCCTTGACATCCAAGACCCGCAAGGCTTTGGTGGCGGCCAAGAAGAAGAGTGGGATAGGTGAGGACACCTATAAGTCCTATGTTAACTGGCTCAAGGGGTTCTACACCTTCTCAGCCTGTTATCTGGAGACGCGCCCGGAAGAGGCCTTGAACATCGTGTGCTATCTGCACATGATTCAGGCCTCTCGCATGGCTTCGGTATGATACAGAGTTCAGGCGCAAGCAGCACGGGCTACACATCATGGCCTTCGGACTGAAGAATGTTGAAGAGTGGCTCGAGGTTACCGAGAGCTCCCTGAAGCTTGCGGAAGCCTCTCCTGCCAAGCCTGCTAGGCCGCACGATAGGGGTTCCTTTTGGGCCAATGTGGGAAAAAGGTCCAAAGGTCGTTGATTTACCTTTAACAGTGGCAATTGCGGATCCGGGTCCACATGTCGTTTTCGACACAGCTGCCTGCATTGCAGAGCATCCCACCCAGCTAAGGAATGTCTCATGCCTGCCGTTGCGGGGTCAGGTGGCAGATCCTCCGGCATTAATAGTGCTCAGTAAAGCCCCTTCCCCCATCAGGGTGGCCGCCATGTGCAAATGGCTGAACTGGTACCCACTTCGCCCTCAGGCGCAATTTTTGCTGGAGGGTTTTACCAGGGGATTTCGCCTTACCATTAGCGGCGAGGTCCCTTACTCGGCTCCTCGGAACTTACGCTCGACCAGAGACCTTCCCCACATTCTGAAAGGGAAAGTGGCCAAGGAGGTGCAGCTGGGTCGCATGGCCGGCCCCTTTGCTGCACCCCCTTTGCCGAATTTGGTATTATCCCCAGTCGGAGTGGTCCCTAAGAAAACTCCTGCAAAATTTAGACTAATCCAGCACCTGTCTTACCCACATGGCACATAAGTTAACGATGCAATCCCCAAGGTGCTGTCCCCGGTTATGTGTCAGTCGTTTGATGACCCATTGAAATTAGTCAGAGCGGTGGGCCCCCATGCGTTATTGGGTAAAGTTGATGTGGAATCTGCATTTCGTCTTTTGCCATTGCACCCTGATTCGTTTAGTTTCATGGGTTTTGGCTGGACGACGGATTTTACATCGACAAATGCCTGCCCATGGGTTGCTCGGTCTCCGGTGCTTTTTTCAAGGCTTTTAGTTCATTTCTCCATTGGTGCGTTTGCGCTGGGACGGGTGAAACGGGAGTCGCCCACTATCTGGATGATTTCCTGTGCCTTCCAACTCAGACAGGTGTGCGCGGCTACTCTTCTCCTTGAAAGCACACTTTTCTGAGGTACCGATCGCTCCAGACAAATGTGAGGGTCCCTGCACTCGCCTCTCGTATCTAGGCATAGAAATAGATACTGAGGCGGGCTGCTGCCGTTTGCCCTTAGACAAAGTTACCAAACTGCGTGGGGGTATTGAGCGGGAATTGGCAGGTGGCAAAGTTACCTTGCGCCAGTGCCAATCCCTTCTCTGTCTTTTCAATTTTGCTTGCCAGGTCAATCCCATGGGTAGGATCTTTTGTCGCAAATTGGAACAGGCGCCGGCTGGCGTGCGTCGGCAACATCACTTCATTAGGTTGTCATCCGAGATTTGCAGGGATCTGCGAGTTTGGGATACCTTTTTAAGTGAGTTCAATGGTGTATCCATTTGGCTGTCGAATACGGTCCACAGCCCAGGTATCCGGTTGTTCACCGATGCGTCGGGTTCCTGGGGGTACGGTGCGTACCTCGATGGTGCATGGTCTGCTGCCCCTTGGCCGGATTCCTGGTTCCAGTGGGACTTAACCCGAAACCTTTTGTTGCTGGAATTTTATCCAATTGTAGTTGCATTGGAGCTGTGGGGTGAACGGGTTAGAGACCGACACGTGGTCTTGTGGTGTGACAATCTGGGTGTGGTTCAGGCTATCAACGGGCAGCGATCGTCTTCGCTTCCCGTTCTTTGCTTGTTGACCCACCTGTTCTTGCGCTGCTTGCGTATTAGTGTACACTTTGTTGCACGGCACGTCCCAGGGGTAGACAACGGGATTGCCAACGCTCTTTCTAGATGACAGTGGGATAGATTCAACGCTTTGGCCCCTGCTGCAGCGCTTATAGGTGACGTTTGCCCTTCTCATTGTTGGCAGGTTATATGGCAGGGATAACTGCTTTGGCAAGCCAGTCGGTGGCTACAGCCACACTAGTGAAATATTGGGCAACGTTCACTCGGTGAGAAGCATTTATTGCGCATATAGGCGGAATGAGGGTAAGCCTTCTTTTCGTCTTCTGTTGGACTTTATCTGGCATCTGTATGTTGCAGGGACGTCGCGCGCTATTGTTGGGCAGATGCTTGCAGGAAACTCCTTTTTTCTGTGTTTGCATGGTAGACGTGACTTCACTACAACTTTTTTAGTGAGTAGTTTTCTGCGGGGCTGGGGGTGTGATACTCCAGTCTCAGGGGATCGCAGGCATCCTATATCTGTTTCACTGCTGGGTAGTTTAATGAACATATTACCATCCGTTTGCGGATCTCCCCATGAGGTGTTGCTTTTCTGGTTCGCCATTGCGAAGGCTTTTCATGGAGCCTTTCAAATCGTCAAGTTGGTGGCGCCCTCTCGGCCAGCGGGCTTACCTTTGCTTAAGTCCCAGGTGCTGCTGGCGGAAACCTTTGTATGTAAACTCAGCCGGTCTAAGATGGATCAGCTGGGGCGCGGGGCGTTGGGTTGCCTTACCTGCCTGCCCTAACACCTGCATCTGTCCCGTAACATTGGCTCATGCGTACTGTGGTTCGCGGCCTCGTGGTGGTGGTGCGTGGCTCCTGCACCTTGATGGGTCCCTTTTGAAGGTCTACCACTTTCGGTGGGTATTTAGGAATTGCCTCCATCAATGTGTGGCACGCATTCCTTTCACATTGGGGTTGCGACAACAGCAGCATCATTGGGTTTCTCAGAAGCCGAGATCAAATCACTTGGTCGCTGGAAATCCAATGCCTATACAGTTTATGTCCGATATCGGACCGGCCCTTCCTGTGGGTTTGGCTAAAGTTACATTTTCTGCATTCCTCTTTTTATATTTTCAGTTTTGTTTTGCTTTCAGTTCGCTTGCGGAGCAACGGGCCGGCGGGGCGACGTGGGGGTGCCTTCGCTCTGCTGCATGTAATTTTCTGTGTAAGTCTGCAAGGGTGTCCTCCACTCCATCTTGTTTCCCCGTCTTCTTGTTTTTCCTCAACTGGACTCGACCTGTAGCCTTTTTTGGCCACTCGTCACCGTTTGAACGGTGAGGGTCCCGTTGGATTTTGCCCTGCTTTTCTCCTGAGAACCCGGGGGGTGCTATTTGCTCGCGCCCTCCGTGGCAGGTGTTGCAGGTTTCCACTTCGGACAGGTTGTTCCCCTCCCCTCTCCTCCCCTGGCCATTCCCGTAGTGCAGTTAGGATTTTGATGGTGCAGTAGTCTCCCACCCACTTATTCATTTTAAGGATGCCCATTAATTGAGACCTGATGGCGTCCATTTAACGGATGAAGGTATTTGTTTATTCTTGGAGAGCATTTTTAGGGTAGTCGATAGCCTGGCTTGAGTTAGTTAGGGCATAGTCAGGTTGTGTTGTAGTAGTCTGTTTTTTGAGTATAGTGGCAGCACCGGCTCGGTGCTGCCGAGCCGGTGTGTGGCGGGAAAGAACGGCGGTTACAGTGGCTATTGCACCACTGTTTGGAGGTGCGCTCTTTGCCCAATACATTGTTTACTCTGGCCCTTCTTACCGGGGGTCATTGGGGCTTGGCTGTCTGGTCGGCCCTATTACAGTGTATCGGGGAGAGAGTTGGAGACTCAGCACTTATTGGCGTAGCCTATGAGATAAATAAAGTCATGTTGTGGACATGCGCAGCGGCAATAAGTTGTAATGTCACTGTTGATCTGGCCGTTCTTTCTTATTTGCCACCACACTTAGATTAAATATTATAATTAAAATAAATAACGGTTGACTGATTTTAATGGCATTTTGGTGGTCTGTGTCGTTATTTCTAGATAAGTTCAGTTAATTCACATTTAGTTGTAAGGTTATTGTGTAATGATGTCATGCAGTCTGACATCGTCTGATAGAAAGTTTATAAATAATAATATATACTGTACAATGGAAAGTTTGGAGATGGCCCTGCTTAGTCGAATCCACACAGCGTGGTGCTCTCAGGAACACTGCCTTTTGCCCACGTCCTCAGTGATGCTCCTCAGTGATGCTGGAAATCACACCTTGGTCCACACTGGTAATAGGACTATTTTTGCTCCTTCCAGTTGCACTTTACAAAAGAAGCCATAGTTTGGGGCTACAATTCTGACAATGTAATAAAAGTCATCAAGCTCACACACAGTGACACCCAATGCCCCATAACACTCATGATCCATGTATTACATCATTGAGCCTAAAACCTGGAAACATTTACTGTATTGTAGCTAAAACAGTAAGAGCTGAAGTCAGTGAAGAAATGGACATTGGGCCTCATTCAGACCTGATCACAGCAGCAAATTTGATCTCTGATGGGCAAAACCATATGCACTGCAGGGGAGGCAAATATAATATGTGCAGAGAGAGTTACATACCTGCCAACTGTCCCGATTTTTGCAGGACAGTCCCGATTTTTGGGTCTGTCCCGCTGTCCCTCCCACAGACCGCAGTGTCCCGCGATGGGGGGGGGGGGGGCAGTTAGGAGGCTCCCTATCACAGCGTCTATTCCAGTGAGTCAGAGGGACTGGGGGCCCCCACTGTGACGTAAATTGGAGGCATGGCTCATGACCGGGTCATTCACTCGAAGTCACACCCCTTTTCCAATAGACCACGCCCCCTTTTCAATAGACCATGCACCCTTTTCGCCGTGGAGTCCCGCCTTGAAGCCTCCAAATGTTGGGACGTATGGAGTTAGACTTGGGTGGGGTGTGTTCAAACTAAAATCTAAATTGCAGTGTAAAAATAAAGCAGCCAGTATTTACCCTGCACAGAAACAATATAACCCACCCAAATCTAACTCTCTCTGCACATGTTACATCTGCCCCACCTGCAGTGCACATGGTTTTGCCCATTAGAGAACAAATTTGCTTCTGCGATCAGGTCTGAATCAGGCTCATAAAGTAATGGTTGCTGTACTTTATAGTGACGTTTCTATACTTTCTACCGTGCACATTTCCAGCCGGATCCACAGTCCACAAATTACAGCACAGATTTTCTGTGGGAATTTCCCAAAACCCGGATATGGACGTGATTTATAAATGCGCTATGTGGACAAGTAGACTTACCAAAATAGCTAAATACAGCACCTACATTTACATTTCCCTACATGACTGAATGTATTGAAAAACTGCCCCCAGACAACCCACAAGTGCATGTCAGTCTGGTCTCCTCCCGGGAGCAGAGGGGGATTCATGTATATAGAACATATAGATTATCCAGTCACTAGCTAATTAATACGCGTGCTTGTCAGAGAGCGATTTAACAACAGGCTCTGCTAGAGGCACCCAGAGACAGGCTTGGGAAATGTATCTCTGCAGCAGAGTTTCTGAAGAATCAACAGGCCATGTTTTCAGTATTGCCCTAATCATACAGTGCTTAAGTAATATAATTGACAGCCAGAAATGATCCTACTGGACCGTAAAGTACATTCTCACAATGATCACTCTTTAGGGACACTTGAGAATCTCTTGTGGGAATCAATAATTGATAGTACAGGAAGTAAGGTCACTTCATTAGTCTTTACCTATGTCCTGTGTAGTGGACACTACCTCTTGCTTCTCAATGTCTCGCAGCGGGATAGTACTATTGGATTATAATGTATTATGATGACACACAAGCACTGTGCTTGCTGAGGCTAGTTGTGCACTGTCTGCCTGGGATCAGTCATTGTAGCTGCACATCAGATTCCCTTGTCAGTACTTACAAGTAGTGAGGTGGAAGACGTGGATGCTGTACAATCATATCATTGGTAGGAGTTTAATAAGGGTCTGCACAAGTAATCAGGTCAGTCTTCACCAACAGAAATACCAGCACTGCACTAAAGATAAGCTGCTGCCGAGGGCTGGTCCTGCAATGGGAGAATTATATTATGGGGAATACTGTGCAAAAAGCACATTTTCCTTCTGCCACTAGTCAAAGGGGCCCGATCTACTGTAGTAAAAATAAAATGACAACATATTGCTGTACAAAATATAGAAAATTATCAATAATAATAGTTAAAAGCACGTCAAAATGATGGACACCAGGGCTGGATTATCTTAGGAGGTCGCTACTCACACAGGAGCTTCCGGGTTTCTGGACATCCTGTTGCTGGGAGTCGGGATTTGGTCATGCTGAGTGTGTGTGTATAATATGGGGTGCAGAGTATGCGGTATATGGCAGGAGCAGTGTATGGAGGAGGTGTGCCCTGTATATAGGGGGCATTATATGGAGGGGTATGTGGATGCAGTGTATATATATATATATATATATATATGGTCAATATATGGTGGAGGGTACAGAATATGGAAGAGTATGGGGTGCAGTGTATATTGGGGTAGTATATGGTGGGGGTGCAGTGTATACAGGGGCAGTATATGGTGGGGGGTGCAGTGTACATAGGGAGTGTGTGTGTGTGTGTGTGTGTGTGTGTGTGTGTGTGTGTGTGTGTCACAGAGAAAAAAATCTGCATCTCTCTCTTCACTGTTCCTATCTGCCCCTACCACTCCACTCCCTCCCCAGTTCCTATCTAACCTAACCCCACCCCCTCTCTCTCACCCCATGCCCTATCTGCCTGCCCCTACCTCCCCTCTCTACCCAGTCCCTATCTGCCCCAACCCTCCTGCCCTCTTTCTTTCTCCCATAGGGGTATATTCAATAACTGTCGGAAGCTGCCGTCTTGTCGGAAAGACAGCTGCTTCCGACAGTTTTAGGTCAGAAGGGGTTCCAACCTATTCATTACCCGACTTGTTGGAATGCTATCGGAATGCACGCTGATCGGCGGCTTCAGCCGCCGAGCAGCTTGCATTGTCGGAAGCGGGGCCAAACCCGACAGGTTTTAGCCCCGTTTATGACAATCTCAATCTGACTTTAAAAAAAGTCGGAGTGAGATGAGGTAAACTGAGAGCAGGAGACGGAAGGGGTGGGGGGGAGCAGCGGGGAGAGCAAGAACCCAGCGGCAGCGTCTACCCGGCTCCAGCAAGCGAGGTTCCGCTTGCTAGAGCCGGGTGGACGCCGCCGTGAACCTCTGCTGCTGCAGCCACTGCTTCCCCGTCTACTCCTCTCCCCCCCCTGTCCGCTCCATCTCCTCCGCTGCTCTCCCCGCTGCTCCCCCCACCACCGCAGACATCTCACCCCCGGCGCCGCTGACAGATCCCTCCTCACCCCCGGCGCTGCTGACAGATCCCCCCACCGCCGCAGACATCTCCTCACCCCGGGTGCCGCTGACAGATCCCCCCTCACCCCCGACGCTGCTGACAACTCCCTCTGCTGCTGCTGTCAGCGCACCCGCAGCGCTGACAGCAGCAGCAGGTCAGGAATCCGGGAACGGCCAAATCCGACAGTCGGATTTGGCCGCTCTTTTGAATAGGGGTTGTCGGGTCCATTCAGACAACTGCATGTCAGAATGGACCCCATTCTTATTGAATATACCCCGTTGTCCCTATCTGCCCCTACCCCACTCTCCACTCCCCAGTCCCTATCTGCCATTACCCCCATGCTTTCTCCCCCTCCCCCTGTCTCCGTATGCAGCGAGTGTGAAACAGACAGATCAGTATTATTAATATTACCAGTAGCAGGTTAGTAGGCTGTAACATCTCGCTGCAGTTTCACTTTCAGTCTGAGCTGTGTTAGCTTCGAGCACACAAAGTAATTATTTGGTCCCTGTGGTGGCCTCTAGTGGCTGCCAGCACACATAACAGAGGTGAGGAGCAGACTTGGCATTTATAATATAGGATAATATTACTTTGATTGTAAGCTCTTGGGACGCTGACAATTTTCCAACAGTATGTTTAGTCCTTAAATTGTAGTTTCTCCCTGGTTATTTCTGATTTAAGCTGTAAGGCGCTGGCACTGCATATTTATGGTGTATGAACAAACCCATACCTACTGTGACAGAGATCACAAATCCAAGACAGTTTTTATTCTCACCACAGGCAGTTTACAGGCAATTGCAGGATTCACAGGACAGGTTAGTTCTTTACAGCCAAACAATGTTCACAGAGTCTTCAAATACAGCAAACACAGTTCTTCAGTAGACCCTAAGTAACAGTAACCACCCCCTGGTCAATCACCTGGGCAGCTTGTCCACCATCAGGAGCAATGTTTTTTTGTGTCTGAAGCTCTTTTACCAGCAACTGAAAGGTGCAAGCAATTAGCTGCTTCTCAATATTGGCCTCAAAAAATACCTGGCTTGGATTCTCTCCAGTTACAACCCTGCAGTTTTACACCCATGCCCGATTTATGCTGTCTCTGTCACACTACGTACAGTAAGGTTTATTTATGGAAAGTGCACGAATAGGCAAATCCCGGCAATAAAGTGTGCCTGAGCCAAAAACGATCAAACTCAACCGATTAGTGGGAAACTTTTCTAATCTATCGTAATGTCTGGGAAACTCCCAAATTTCAGGATGTAATTGCAGACTCCTGGTTCAGTTTGCCAACCCTTGTGTCATTCCCTATAAAAGTAGGCTTGATGACGCGTTTCGCATAATTGTCTTGCCCCCTATGTAAAGTGTGATTTAGGGCCTTGATAAAACCACATCATGTAAAGAGTATATTCGAAACCAACAATTCCTATGTGTTATTGAAGAACAAGATAAAGACTCTGTTGTAGCAATGTTTCCTAGCCTTTGGCTCTGTCTAGAGATGGCCATCAAAGGGTCCGCCATTGATGGACACCATCGATGGTGCCACCTGTGTTTTACATACAGTAGATGGCAGGAACAATAGGCAATGACCCATCGATGGTTTGCATCTCTTACCATAACCCACACAGTGCAGGCAGCGGCTCTGAATGTGTTGGAGGTGGAACACATTAGTAGAGGGCCAATCAGTGGAGGAGGGAAGAGCTACTGGGCAGGACTAAGCTCTGTACCCAACCCCCTATGCCTGGGTATAAAGATAATTTACTTCCCTACCTTCCATTGATGGTGGAGAAACATTGGATCTCCACCACTGGTTTCAATATCATTGACCATTGGTGGCAATCCACACAAGGGGTCAAACCCACAGAAGAAAACTGACAAAACAGAAGCATCACAAAAAAATACAGAAGTTTGCTGGAAAATTATCTGGTTGCAAAGTGGTTGCTGAGTGTTTATTAAGTTGTAGGTTACAAAAGGGGGAAGTTGCTTCATGTTAAAGAGGAAATCACGTCACTAGAAGTCTGGACACATTGCCGTCCTGTATTGTCTGATAGGTCTACACAAGTCGCAGAATAGCAGCAGAGTGTGTGTTATGCACTAACGTAGTTGAGGCAACATCCCATGTCCTGAGATCATGCATGCAGTCATCTGCTATCTGAGCCTGACCTCCGGGGAAAATCGCTGATTAAATTCACCAGGAAAGACCCATATAGTCAATTTATCTCCCATCCACTTTTATGAAAATGAGATCAGCGGGTTACACACAGGAGCTGGCTCTGTGACTTCAGTCCATATCTCCTCAGCCTCCTAATTAAAAATGCCCCTTACAGCTCCGTCCATTAGTGGCTAAAAGAAATGGATTGATGATCTCAGCCTCCAAGCCTTTGTTCTCCGAGGTGGTGACATCATCAGATAGTCGCTAATTATTGTATATATGGCATTGAGGAACTCTACTGTGACCTGACTGTAAATGGAGCCTGGGCAGCCTCGTATAGCTGTTACTTTGTATCCGTCTTATGATACTCAAGTTCTGCAATCTGTCGTTGACACTGATGATGTCTTACAGAGAACTGGGGGTACTTATGAACATGGGCAGAAGATGCTGCAAGTAGTGACGTTATTCCAGAATAACGGTGGAATAAATGAATTGTGGAAGTGAAAAATATAATTTCCCAAAACTGATACTCTACAGTGCAATAGAGCTGAACTGATCCTTATTGCAAGCACATGTAAAATATAACTGGATTGTATGGATAGGGCACAGTATGGATGCTCCATATTCATTTCCTGGTGTTCCCTCTAAGAGGGGAATTCAATTAGCCACGGCTAATTGGCTCCCCCGAGGCCATTCAATTGTTCACGAAGTGTGGTCACTGTCAGCACATGTCGGGGACTTGTTTTTGGGTCTGAACTGACCCGAAAAGAAATCCCAGAAAATTAACCCCATTTACATGATCGCAGCCATGAAAACGCAAAGGTTCATGAACTTATCACGGATTCTATGTGTCTCACACAAAAAATAATAATACTGTGGCTAATTGAATTCCCCCTTAAGTGCTATAGTGCATACCATTTAGCTGTGAATATATGTTATGTATAGGCCTATCTGTGTGTAAACGTTTGTACCCATTTGTCTAGCAACTGCAGCAAATACCTGCTGTGGGACCCCTGTAATACATCCAGGGACAGGGCCGGTTCTACACCTTGCGGCGCCCAGTGCGAAAGTTTCCACTGCGGCCGCGCCCCCAGGCCGCAGCGCCCCGGGCGCAGGCACTTCTTGCCCACACCAAGGACCGCTCCTGTCCAGGGAATACTTAAACGTCTGTTTTTTCAGGAGATTTTCTGCATAATTTGTTTAATAAATAAATATACCCCTTAATCCTGTTATCGGAGAACGATCTCCCAGGTGCTTCTAGTGACTGCTAGTGAGTCCATTATTAATCATTATAAAGGGCATCCATACTTCCATTTAGTTAATAGAATATGATGTAATTCCGTGATCCTTTGCTCATACTCAGAAATCCAATTAGTTCCCTGCGATAAGCAGATATTCCGAGCTCTCCTGCGGGGCTGTGACACCGGTGTCTGTGTGGTGGGCTAGGCAGAAGCAGGGATTAGCGGCAGACAAGAGACAAGGGGATACGGCGGGAGGTGAATATCAGTGCAGAGGAGATACAAACTGGAATTACAGAAGATCACAGGAGGGGGGTTCATGTAACAGTGCGGATAGACTGATACATGTACCGCTGTGTCTGCTCAGTGTTGTGGTCCTGGGTGGGAAGTTTTGATGTCAATACAAGGAGCGGGGACTGAATCAATAAATAAGTCAGCGACACATTGGCCCTCATTCCGAGTTGATCGCTCGCTAGCTACTTTTTGCAGCGCTGCGAACAGATAGTCGCCGCCCACGGGGGAGTGTATTTTCGCTTTGCAAGTGTGCGACCGCGTTTGCAGCCGAGCGGGACGAAAAAGTTTTTTGCAGTTTCTGAGTAGCTCTGGACTTACTCAGCCCTTGCGAGCACTTCAGTCTTTTTGGTCCCGGAATTGACGTCAGACACCCTCCCTGAAAACGCCTGGACACGCCTGCGTTTTCCCAAACACTCCCTGAAAACGGTCAGTTGAAACTCATAACGGCCTCTTCCTGTCAATCTCCTTGCGATCGCCCCCGTGCGAATGGATTCTTCATTAAATCCACAGCTCAGCAACGATCCGCTGTGTACCCGTACGACGCGCATGCGCAGTGCATACGCATGCGCAGTAGAGACCTGATCGCTGCAAAAAATGGCAGCGAGCAATCAACTCGTAATGACCCCCATTGTCCATTATATATATATATATATATATATATATATATATATAATACACTAATCTCAAATAGTTGCTTCACTTGTCCTGTAAGACATATTAAGGTTGAAATGCAAAAGACAGGCACAATAAACAGGTTATACAGGCATACACATAACATAAATATTCACAGCTAAATGGCATTTAAACATTGTTAGATATCACTTTATCTGAGAGATGGGAACAGCCGGTGTTATACTGCCCTTAGACAATGAAAATGTCGACACCAAAATGTCAGATTGGTTAAACTGTCGACAAACAAAAGGTCGACATGAACATAAGATCGACAGGGTCATAAGGGCGACAGCAAAAATGTAGACACAGTAAAAATGTCGGCAATAAATAAATGTCAACAGTCATACGGTCTACAGTTATGATAAAAAAAACTCAGTCGTTGCTGAAAGCCGGGAGATGCTTTTTTGGAGGAATACAGACTTTCCGAGGGTGGTGATAAAACAAGAGCCTTACCGTTTACCCGAGGCTAAACTGGCTGCGGTAAAACAAGAGGTGGAAGAGATTCTGCGCCTAGGGGTTATAGAGCAGTCAAACAGTGAGTGGAGCAATCTGAGGGCCTAATCCAGACCTGATCGCAGCAGCAAATTTGTTAGCTAATGGGCAAAACCATGTGCACTGCAGGTGGGGCAGATGTAACGTGCAGAGAGAGTTATGGGCCCTACATATTGCGCGATCTGCCGCCGAGCTGGCCGATGGCGGATACGGCCGACGGCGACCCGGCGGTGGGGGGGCAGTGACGGGGGGAGTGAAGTTTCTTCACTCCCCCCGTCACCCGGCTCCATAGAAGTGCAGGCAAATATGGGCAAGATCGTCCATATTGGCCTGCATGCACAAGCGACGGGGCACCAACGATGAACAAATTTGCTGCTGCGATCAGATCTGAATTACCCCCAGAGTGTGCTGGTGCGCAAGCCTTCGGAGGCCATATGTTTTGCAATGATTTTAGGAAGCTGAACGAGATCTCGCAGTTTGATGCCTCAGGTTGATGAATTGGTAGAAAACTTAGCAAAAGTCAGTGTTTAACCACTCTTGACTTGACAAAAGGATACTGGCAGATGCCCTTAACAGAGGGTGGCAAAGCAAAAACAGCCTTCTCTAGAACTGTTCCAATATAATGTACTACCCTTTGGTTTACATAGAGCCCCTTCAACCTTCCAGAGGGCCATGAACAAGTTGCTTCAGCCTCATTGGGAATATGCAGCGGCTTACCTCGATGACATCATCATCTTTAGAGAGATTGGAAGACTCACCTACCGACGGTAGAGGCAGTTTGGCAAGCTCTGCGGGAGCACGGATTTACAGCTAACCCAGACAAATGTGCCATAGGAATGGTAGAGGCAAAGTATCTGGGTTATGTTGTGCGAAGGTGACAGAGTAAACCTCAACCCAATAAAGTAGAGGCAGTTGCAACCTAGCCTAAGCCAGAGCGTAAGTCTCATCTTAGTACGTTTCTTGGTCTAGTGGGTTATTACAGCCGGTTTATACCTGACTTTGCAACCAGAACAGTCCCACTGACTAAGGGGGTAATTCCAAGTTGATCGCAGCAGGAAAATTTTTAGCAGTTGGGCAAAACCATGTACACTGCAGGGGAGGCAGATATAACATTTGCAGAGAGAGTTAGATTTGGGTGGGTTATTTTATTTCTGTGCAGGGTAAATACTGGCTGCTTTATTTTTACACTGCAAATTAGATTGCAGATTGAACACACCCCACCCAAATCTATCTCTCTCTGCACATGTTATATCTCACTCCCCTGCAGTCCACATGGTTTTGCCCAATTGCTAACAGAATTCCTGCTGCGATCAACTTGGAATTACCCCCTAAGTGTTTAAAGCAAAACTCACCTGATCTCATCCAGCAGAAGCGGCCTGGCGAGATCTAAGGCAAACTTTATGTACAGAACCTGTGTTACAGGCACCAGACTTTCGTTAACAGTTTGTGTTGCAGACTCAGGCCTCTGGAACAGGGTTGGGTGCAGTCTTGTTGCAAGCAGGTAGATGGGGAATAAAACCACGTCTTATATTTAAGCCGGAAATTGTTACCCAGGGAACGCAAGTATTCCACGGTGGAACAAGAGTGCTTGGCAATTAAGAGGGCAGTAGAATCCCTAAGGTACTACTTCTTCGCAGCCGTGCGATCGGGTCGGAACTGCGCATGCGCGGCGGTGCATTGCACAGGCGCGTCGTTGCCCGGCAACAGCCGGGCAGCGATGCCGCTACCAAAGAAAGCGGTCGCAGCGGCGACTGCAAGTAGATTGACAGGAGGAAGACGGATCCGGGCAGCAACTCACCGTTTTCTGGGAGTGGTGAGTCCAACGCAGGCGTGTCCAGTTGTTTGGAGGGCGGATGTCTGACGTCAATTCCGGGACCTGCATTGCTGGATTGATTGCACAGGGTAAGTAGGTCTGACCCTGGTCTTCTTTTACAGGAAGCTTTTTTTAGCATAGCAGGGCTGCACAATTGATCGCATCCCTGCTATGTAGAAATACACTCCCCCATAGGCGGTGTCCAGTTGATCAGACAGGCAGCAAAAAGTTGCTATGTGCAATCAACTCGGAATGACTCCCTATGTGTAGGGAAGAGATCTTCTATTGATTACCAATCATACACCCTTACTTAGGACGCACACTAACAAGGAGGTGAATGTTCGGTGACTGGCTGGTTTTTGGCCTTAAATCCCTTAAACTTTGTGGTGCAATATTGCCCTGGAAAGCTCCACCGGAATGCAGATACTGTCTCCAGGAAATTTATAGCTTCCGTTCTTCCGGTCAACCCTATGGTGAAGCTGGGGGAGGGAGACGAGGAGGGACCCTGGAATGATGTGGAGAAGAAGCGTTTTCCCGAATTCGCCTAAAAAGTTAGTAGCTTCTCAACGGTGGTTGAAGCTAAGGGGGAAGGAGTGTGACTGTGACATCACAAATCTGACATAGACATAGAACTACTGGATGTGAGTTCCAGTCCAGGTATTTTGGGTGTTCAAGACTGAGCAGCAGCAGACATGATTACATACACCTGGCAGTCTGTTTTAAAAAGGTTTCAGACACAAGAGTCAGGGCTCCTGATGGTGAATTAGTCACCCAGGTGATAGGCCGGGGGGTGGCTAGTGTTAGGCATCCTGGATCTGCTGTTTGGACACTGCTGTGTGTGTGACTTTCTGTGACCTGTGCTATAACCTGTGACTGGCCTGTAACCTGCTGACATATTGCTAAGGTTTGTCTGAGGCTGTGGAGAAATAAACCTTATTTGGAACTTTTACTTTGGAGTATGTGATCCATGTCACAGTAATGAATGTGGGGGTAGAGGTGTCTTGGTGCTGCTGGGGTGTTGGTAGGGAATGTGTGGATGGCTGTGTCTGGGTGCTGCTGAGATGTTGGTAGTGAATGTGGGTTATAGGAAGTGTGTGGGCGGGATGTACTAACTGGTAAATGTGGTAAAACCTCTATTTATGATGGACTCCTGGGTCATAAAACCGTAAGTCCAGGGACCGGCAGCATCACAAAGGACAGCTGTTACTGGGGAGAGCTGCCTTTTGCTATACTAATCGCATATGTTAGTACATATGCAATTAGCAACACTGCCATACGTGGTGGGATGTACCACAGAGGAGTAGTTCTTGGTGTGGGCAAGCAGTGACTGCGCCCGGGCCGCTGCGGCCTGGGGGCGCGGCCGCAGTCACCCCGCAGGAGCCCGCCACCTACCCACTCCCCGCTTCACGGCTGCAGCAGACGCCGTGGGCTGTGTGGGTGTCCGCTGCACCTGGCGCACCTGTCAGACACTAGAGGTCATTATTGGCCTCTAGTGTCTGTGCGGCGCTGCTATGGGAGACACGTCATGGCGTCTCTCCCATAGAGAGGAGCCGCGGGCGGCCAGACGGAGCAGCAGCAGCAGCGGTTGGAAAGCAGGAGCGGGGCTGGTAAGTATTGGGGTTTTTTTTGTGTGTGTTTGTAAGCGGCTACTAAGGGGCACAACTACTGGGGCCACAGTGACAGGGGGCACAACTACTGTGGCAAATCTACTGGGGGCATAGCTATAGGGGGCACAACTACTGGGGTAAATCTACTGGGGGCATAGCTACAGAGGGCACAGCTACTGGGGGCATAACTGTGGCCACGCCACTCCCCTATGAAGCCACGGCCCTATTTTTTCGGCGCACACTGTTTCACCACTGGAAGGGGCCCCAGTGGAAACCTTCGCACTGGGCGCCACAAGGTGTAGAACAGGCCCTGGTACCACATATGGTTGGTACATCCCGCCCTGTGTCTGAGTGCTGCTGGTATTTGGGTGTTGGTTGAATACAAGCAGGGAGAAGGGGGGCACCAACATCTATTTTGCATCCTGGCATGAATTTAACGCCTCTGCGCTGGGCTGCGACTTTATCTGCCCAGGAATTTATTTATTTTTGTAAAATGTACAAAGTCGCAGATGAAGCACAACGAAACTTGGCGTGCATGGTAGCACTTCGTATACAGATTCATGCTCAGTCGCACACAGATATACAAGTGTTTCACATCAAATCGATCAGTGTAATCTAGCAAGTAGTTTTGTCCCTATCAGTTGTTTATTTGTGGGAATAAGATGCACATTTTGTGCAAAAAATAGTCTCGTGTGGTCGAGTCATGGCAGACCTGACGCGCTGAGAGGGGCTGTTTGGCCTACAAACCACATGATTATTGAGGGATAAATAGTGTGTCGCCAGCGCTGTGCATTGTTTTATATCACTATGGGGGTCATTCCAAGTTGATCGCAGCAGGAAATTTTTTTAGCAGTTAGGCAAAACCATGTGCACTGCAGGTGTGGCAGATATAACATGTGCAGAGAGAGTTAGATTTGGGTGGGTTATTTTGTTTCTGTGCAGGGTAAATACTGGCTGCTTTATTTTTACACTGCAAATTAGATTGCAGATTGAACACACCACACCCAAATCTAACTCTCTCTGCACATGTTACATCTGCCTCCCCTGCAGTGCACATGGTTTTGCCCAACTGCTAACAAAATTCCTGCTGCGATCAACTTGGAATTACCCCCTATATTGTGAGCTGTTTAGCACAAACTGCAGGCCGCTCGGTGCAAATGGTCACACTCAGGCTCCCACACCCAGGGAAGCCTCGCACAACGTAGCAGAAACATTTTGGAGAAAATATTTAATATTATTACACTGTAAACATTAGCATTATAGATTAATGGGGCAAAGAAATGAATTACAAATATTAAAGGGGGAAAACATTAACCTATAAAGAGGGCACAGAGATTAATATAATAATTACAGGGGGTAGAAACATTAATACAATAATTACAGGGTACAGAACTCAATATAATAATTACAGGAAGCAGTAACATTAATACAATAATTACAGGGTACAGAACTCAATATAATAATTACGGGAGGCAGAAAATTTAATATAATAATTACAGCAATCCAGATATTAATATAATAATTACACAAAGCTAAACGATCAATACAATAATTACAGCGGGCACAGAGATCAATATAAATGTAACAGATAAGAGT